>NC_035446.2:4201833-4411746 GCF_002127325.2 Helianthus annuus
ATAATCTATAGGAAATGGAAGTCGAGACATCGACAATTTTGGCTATATATGTGTTGTGAAAAGATTTATGTGATTATGTGTAATTATTTTGTTACACTATCAATTATTTGACACTAATAGTTTATACCTATAATGAATTATCAGATGGAAAATGCTAATAATGAACCAGTTAATGAAGGGAATCAATCTGAGCAAAATCAGGTAAACCAATATATGACTAGACAAGATATTGAGAATATCATTGCTCAAGGGATAGCCAATGCTATTCCAGCAATCATAGCTGCTGCTCAGAAACCTGCTGAACCTCGACAAATCATTCCTAGTAAACGTACTCACGCAGACAATTTCAGTAATAGTGTAAACAGAGGCGGCAATTATGATAATCATAACAACGATCTACGACAAGCCCCACTTTTTAAGAAAATGAAAGCCGCAACGCCTGGTTGCACTTACAAAGAATTTCTTGCCTGTAAACCAGCAGAATTTGCAGGTAATGAAGGGGCAACTGCAACACTGCGATGGTTAGAGAAAACTGAAGCAGTGATTGCAATAAGTAAATGTGCCGAAGAAGATAAAGTAATGTAAACATCGCACCTTTTCAAAGAAGGGGCGGTGGAATGGTGGAATACGGTACTTCAAGCCAAAGGAAGAAATGTAGCTTATGCCATGAGCTGGGAAGAATTTAAGCAGTTAATGGAAAGAAAATTTTGTCCCGAATATGAAAAAGAACAAATGGCAAACAAGTTCCTAACCCACCGGATGGTAGGTGTAGATTGTCGAGGATATACTGCGACTTTCTTCGAATATGCGAGAGTGGTACCACACTGGCTTCGCCAGAACCGGTGCTTATTTCCCGTTATATTTGGGGATTAATTGGCGAAATCCGTAATATCTTTAAAGCTGCGAGACCACGCACTGTTGACGATGCTGTGGAATTAGCTAATACCCTAACTGATGAACTGGTACGCATAAGAGAAGAAAACCGGAAGAAAGATTTGGCTCAGAAGATTACCCAAGGATTTCGTATGGGTAATAATAGCAATGCTAAGAAGAAAGGAACAGGGCAATCCTCAAATCCGCCTTTTTTGCAGATATTGCGGGAAGAAACATTTTGGACAATGCAATGTGACCTGCAACTTTTGCAATGCTATAGGACATCGTGAAGAAGACTGCAGAAAGAAGACTATAATCTGCTACAACTGTGGAGAACTGGACATTTTAAGACAACATGCCCTAAGCTAATAAAACCAGCAGACAACAAAGCCAAACCAGCAGACAGAAATACTAAAAAGAATGCACGAGCATTCCGGTTGACCACTCAAGAAGCAGAACTCATCCCTGATGTGATAGCCGGTACGTTCTTAGTCCAAGACGTGTTTGAAAAAGTATTATTTGACTCTGGTACAAACCAAAGTTTTATTAATACTTCATTCTACAAAGTTCTTAATTTAACTTTAACCACCCTTAGGCAGATTTTTACAGTCGAAACGGCAGATGGAAATTTTGTTAACATAGATAAGGTTTTGCAAGAAGGAAAGATAGAGTTATTAGGCCATGAGTTTTCTGCAAATCTATTACCTATGAAATTAGCCGGATTCGATGTGGTGTTAGGAATGGATTGGTTGGTAGCCAACCATGCTCGAATCATTTGTGATAAAAATTCCGTAGAAATTCGTACCCCTACAGGAGAGGTAGTTATAATTACCGGAGATAGGCCACGAAAACCATTGAAATTCATCTCAGTAATGAAGTTGGCCAGTTCTTCAAGAAAACAAGTAGTGTATATGATTTCTGTAATCATTAACACTAAAAGTAAGGAACTTCATGACATCCCAGTAGTCTTAGAATACCCAGACGTCTTTCCAGAAGAGTTACCTGGATTACCACCTGATAGAGAAGTAGAGTTTAGATTTCATCTAATTCCTGGAACTACACCAATAGTCAAGGCACCTTACCGACTAGCACCCACAGAAATGCTAGAATTGAAAAAGCAGTTAGATGAATTACTAAGGAAAGGTTTCATACAACCTAGTTCATCCCCTTAGGGAGCACTAGTGTTGTTCGTGAAAAAGAAAGATGGATCGATGAGAATGTGTATCGATTATAGAGAATTAAATAAGGTTACAATTAAGAATCGATACCCATTACCTAGGATTGACGATCTTTTTGATCAACCCCAGGGAGCTAGGTATTTCTCTAAAATAGACTTACGCTCCGGATACCATCAATTGAAAGTACAAGAGGAAGACATACCTAAAACTGCTTTCAGAACTAGGTATGGTCATTATGAGTTTACAGTCATGCCCTTCGAATTAACGAATGCACCCGCAGCATTTACGGACATGATGAATAGAATCTGTAAACCATACTTGGATAAATTTGTGATTGTTTTCATCGACGATATACTTATTTATTCCAAAAATCAGGAATAACATTGTAAGAACCTACATGCACTCTTAACCTTTTTAAGAAAAGAAAAGCTCTATGCCAAATTCTCGAAGTGTGAATTCTTGCTACAAGAAGTGCAATTTTTAGGTCACATGGTAAATCACGAAGGTATCCATGTAGATCCTTCTAAAATAGAAGCGATTACCAAATGGAAGGTTTCGCAAACTGCTATGGAAATTAGAAGCTTTCTAGGCTTAGCTGGATACTACAGACGATTTATTAAAGATTTTTCTAAGATAGCTGTACCCTTGACTAAGCTGACCTGTAAAGCAGTTAAGTTTGAATGGTGACCTAGACAGGAAGAAGCCTTTAAGATTTTAAAGCACAGATTGACAAATGCTCCAATTTTTGCTTTACCCGAAGGAAAGGAAGATTTGGAAGTCTACTGTGATGCTTCAAAATTAGTCTTTGGATGTGTGTTAATGCAACGCAAGAAGGTAATTGCGTATGCCTCCAGACAATTGAAGAAACACGAGGAAAACTATACGACTCATGATTTAGAGTTAGGAGCTATAGTTTTTGCCCTTAAGATTTGGAGACATTATTTGTACGGAAGTAAGTTTACTGTTTATAAAGATCACAAAAGCTTAAGGTACATATTTGGGCAAAAAGAATTGAACATGAGGCAAAGAAGATGGACGGAAATCCTAAGCAATTACGACTGTGATATTCAGTATCACGAAGGAAAGGCGAACGTAGTTGCGGATGCTTTAAGTGGTAAATATCATGAAAAGCAAAAGCGAGTCCATGCTCTCAGATTAAATCTGCAAATTGATTTAATGGAGCAATTGAAGAAAGTTCAAGAAACAGCCATCGAAGACGATGCTGAAGGAATGAAAGGACGAATAAAAGAGCTAAAGCAAGGAAATGATGGAATTTGGAGATTCCACCGGAAAGGAATTTGGGTACCTAAATAGGGAGATTTAAGGAATAAAATTCTAGAGGAAGCTCTTAAATCTAGATACACCATGCACCCAGGTAACAATAAGATGTACCAAGACTTAAGGAATAATTTCTGGTGGATAGGTATGAAAAAGGATATAGCTAGATACGTATCTAAATGTCTTACTTGTTCACAAGTAAAAGCAGAACATCAGAAACCTTCAAGACTACTACAACAATTAGAAATTCCTGTATGGAAATGGGAACTCGTAAAAATGGATTTTGTTACTAAGTTACCCAAAACCAGAAAAGGTAATGATGCGATTTGGGTCATCGTGGATCGATTAACCAAATCAGCTCATTTCCTACCCATGAAAGAAACCTTTAGCATCGAAAGGTTAGCCAAGTTGTACGTAGACGAAGTAGTATCCTTACATGGAGTTCCACTCTGAAAGAAACCTTTAGCATGGAAAGGTTAGCCAAGTTGTACGTAGACGAAGTAGTATCCTTACATGGAGTTCCACTCTCCATTGTATCGGATAGGGATAGTCGTTTCACTTCCCATTTCTGGACTAGCTTCCAGGAAGCAATGGGAACCCGACTAAATTTAAGTACGACATATCATCCACAAACAGACGGACAAAGTGAAAGGACGATCCAAACCCTAGAAGACATGCTCCGAGCATGTGTAATAGATTTTGGTGGTAATTGGGATAACCACTTACCCTTAATCGAATTCTCCTATAACAATAGTTATCATTCAAGCATTGAAGCTGCCCCATTCGAAGCACTGTACGGACGCAAGTGTAGAACTCCAGTTTGCTGGGCAGAAATAGGAGAAAGTCAATTATCAGGTCCTGAAATTGTGCAAGAAACCACTGACAAGATAACTCAAATCAAGGAAAGACTGAAAACAGCTCGAGATCGTCAGAAGAGCTATGCAGACAATCGCCGCAAGCCGTTAGAATTTCAAGTCGGAGACAAGGTACTCTTGAAAGTTTCTCCTTGGAAAGGAGTAGTACGATTTGGTAAGAAAGGAAAACTAAGTCCAAGATACGTAGGACCATTTCCAGTAATCCAACGAATAGGACCAGTAGCTTATCGTTTACAAATACAAGAAGAATTAGTTGGAGAACATGATTTGTTTCATGTATCCAATCTCAAGAAATGTTTAACGGACGAATCCCTCGTAGTACCTCTTCAAGATATAGAGGTAAATGAAAAGCTGAAATTTGTGGAGAAACCACTGCAAATAGAAGATAGAAAGATCAAGTTTCTCAAACACAAGCGCCTAGTGCTGGTCAAAGTCAAGTGGGATTCAAAGTGAGGACCGGAGTATACTTGGGAGCTAGAATCTGAGATGAAACGCAAATATCCACACTTATTTCAATAAATCTCGAGGACGAGATTTTAATTAAGGTGGGGAGGATGTAAGGACCTTCAAAAATGTCCCTAATTTATTTATACATGAAAACCCGGACACCTAAAACCCTAGCCAGCTTGAGAAATCAAAGAAACCATAGAATGTGGGTTTTACGCGGGCCGCGTCAACTGAAGGTTGACCGGATAAGGATGCCGGGGACACGTGTTGACCAACTGGGGGACCTACGTGTGACCAATCAACCCTACGCCTAGACTACACCTCCTCGCGGGCCGCGTAAAGTCTATGTATGGTTTTACGCAGGTCGCGTAAAACCCATATTTCAGCTATAAATAGCCTGTTGCATGCTCAGTCCATTGGTGTTGAAATTTTTTAATAAAAACGAGCTCTTAACACTATGAGGTCGAAATTTCAATTAGAAGCGAGGTGCTGCGCCAATACCGGCTATTAACTCGATCGCTATTATGATTCAACGTCCGATCGATTGAAACTATCCAACGATTATTTAAGTGCTGCTCAAATTGGGTTTATACTTTGTTATTTGTCGTGATTCCGACAGGATATTTGGGTATTGCCCAAATCTGGGCTATGCTCTGTTATTCGTGAATCCGCTGGATATTTAAGTATCACACTTTGTAAATCGTTGTGAGGGTTTAATCTTGTGAATTGTCGTAAATGTTGTATTAGTTACTAACCTAGTTTGTGTGCATTGTTATTTAAATTAGGATTAAACAAGGCAAATCAGTAGGCTTCTACACTGCTCGTTAAATCTGCAATGTGAGTCATTCTCTTTTTATCAAATTACTTTCAAAACCGTATTTACTTTCCAGTTATAATTACAGGGATTAAGTCTTTGCAAATCTTAAATTACTGGCAGTAAGTGGGGTATTGTGTGCATTACTGTTGTTTTATCAGATTAGGTGGGCGTGCCTAAGTCATGATATATGTCACTTTTAGGTGGCTGGATCTAAATAGTGATATACGTCACTGTTGGGTGACAAGACTCAATAGTGATATGACCACAGTCATAGATCCGGTCGAATGACAACTGGCCAAGATAATTATAAGATAGGAGCAATTGTAATCGCTCTTAATACTGTAAATTATAACTAAATATTGTTTTACATTAAAAGAATGATTCACTCCGTATTTCCCCGCTGACAAAACCTTTTTCAAACATGTTTCAGGTGTTCTATTGTGATCCAAGGAAAGTGTCGCGAAGCACTATCAGCTTAAGGAAAGTCGCTCAATAAAAATAAATAAAGAAACATGTTTTGTAAAATAAAGATTTCCCAGTGAAATCACTTTATTGTAAATTACAGGGTTTTATCCCTAAATTACGTAATAAAGTAAACGTGTATTTTTAGTATTTAAAGATCCTGTATTAAAAACTTCCGATGTCGCCTAAATTAAATACCACGGGATTGATGTGTGTAAAATGCAACATATAAATCACATTCAATTAAGGCATAAAACTAACCCTTTTTAAGTACTAATGTTGGAAAAAGAGTGTTTTTGTCTTCCTTTTGTATTTTCAGGATGAAATGAGCTCAAAATCACAAAAGAAGCAAAAAGACAACTAATTCTAGCATAAATACAAGAAAAGGAACAAAAGTGGACTGCCCGGACCCTCAACGGCACCTCCCAAGGCAAAGGAGAAGAAACAGAGTCTGAACACGCCCCGTGTCCAGCGAACACGGGGGCGTGCCCAGGAAGCAGCAGAAAAGAGAAACCAGTAGAAGCTTCCATTGCCCACCACGGGGCCGTGTCCAGCGAGCACGGGGGCGTGGTGAAAGTACAGCAGGCGCATTAATTGTAATTCGCAATTACAATTAATGAAGAGAGAGAATGTCAGACGGGCACGGGGCCGTGTCCAGCCTTCTGTTCAGCCTACAAATAGAGGAGCTTGGTTCCATTCTCTCTCATCCCTTGGCACACCACCTCTCTCACACTTCATCCACCACCCACCACCACCATAACACCATCATCCACCACCATCATCCATTGTCCATCGTAGAGTGTGTGAGTCGTCTCGGGATCCAAGATTGATAGTAAGAGTTCTTGACAATCAAGGCCATGTTTGCCTAAGTCTCTTACATCACTTGGTGAAGACAAGTGTTTAGTATAATACTTTTTATTTTTAATCTTTTGCACTTTTTATTTGGTTTTGTATTAATGACTTTAATAACTAGTTACTTATGTTGAAGGTGATCTTTCCTTATCGTTTGTCCGTGGTGTCTTGGCATTATTTTACTGTCTATATAAAATAAAAGATTTTCACCATTCATATCTCCACGGCCTATATGGAGGTATGTTGGCTACCTGGTCGGGGGTTAAGGGAACGGTTTGGTAAGGGTCTTGCCCTTGTTCAGCATTTAGAGGTCCTGCTTGGGACCTGGGTCAAATTTAGTAGGATCTCCTTCAATGCCCATAGGTATTGGATGGCGGGGATCCAAACTCTTTGACCCCCTCATAAGTTAACTACTATTAATACTATAACCCGGCTATTTAGGACTGTATCCCTGCTAACTCAGACTACTTAGCCGAGGGTAACGTCACCGCCAAAAGCGGGGCCTACCACAATTTGCATTAATAACTTAATTCATTATCTTTCAATAATCCGACCCTTTAGGATTGTATCCTTGCTGACTCAAACTACCGGGTTGAGGGTAACGTCGCCTTCAAAAGAGGGGCCTACTACAATAACTAAGATAATCTCTTAAACAAGTGCAAAAGTGAGAAAATAATCAAAAGTTATACTAATACACGTGTCGTATCCAAGTGATTCATCTTGTCTATCTGTTTTTATTTTATTTTATTTTTCAGCATTTAGTTAGTTTTTATTTTTCTTAGTTTAGAACATTTTTCTAACTTTTTGATTTGATTAGACGTTGAGGATAAACCGGTATTAAAAGCTCTTGTGTCCTTGGATGACCTCGGTATCTTACCAACACTATACTACGTCCACGATGGGTGCACTTGCCCATATGTGTGTTTAGTGTTAGTGAATATCGTGTTTTATAAATTTAAAACTTGGCTAAAAGTGTAAAAAGGGGCTTAAATATATATCTAAAACATATATACACTGACACGCATCAAGTTTTTGGCGCCGTCGCCGGGGACACAAGGATTTTAAGAAAGTTAGGAATCAACGGCCTAATCATATTTTTATTTTTCTTTAATTTTTTAGGATTTTTTCTTTAATTTTCAGCTTCTGCGGAGCTCAGCACGGGGCCGTGCCTGGTCGGACACGGGCCGTGCTCAGCATCGTTACTGGCAGTTTTGTTTTTCAAGTTACAGAAGGCTGATCACGGGGCCGTGCCGGTGCAACACGGGGCCGTGTCCAACTTCCAGTAACTGGGATCTAGAAAACAATCACTGTAATTCCGACCACGGGGCCGTGTTCGCTCAACACGGGGCCGTGGTGAACCTTCTGACCAACATTCTTTTCTGTTTTTATTGCAGGACTTGGAACCCGACGCCAACCTCACGTAGTGTATGAGCTCCAGTTCCAATAAAGACATAAAAGAACCGCTAGAAGAACCCGAACGCTTTCTCAGAAAAAGGTTAAAAGCCAAAAACCAAGAGAAGGTTTCGGGTGATCCACCTCCAATGGCGGACCAACGTACCCTTATGGATTATCTACGGCCCACTGTAGGTAATCTAGGCGCCGCTATCAATGCTCCGAATGTCGAAGCCAATAACTTCGAACTCCGACCGCATTTGATACAAATGCTCCAAAACTCCGCAACCTTCCACGGGCTTGCGGACGAGGATCCCCATCTACATATAACTAATTTCTTGGAAATATGTGATACCTTTTGGATCAATGGAGCATCAAACGACGCCATCCACCTCCGTATGTTTCCATTCTCACTAAAAGACCGAGCGAAAGCTTGGCTCAACGCCCTCCCAGCTGGATCGGTAAACACCTGGGATGAACTAGCCCAAAAGTTTCTATATAAGTATTTCCCTCCTGCTAAAACTGCTAAATTAATGGCTGAAATTAATACATACTCACAAGAGGACGGGGAATCCTTATATGAAACTTGGGAAAGGTTCAAGGAGCTATTACGCAAGTGTCCCGATCACGGCCTCGCAATATGGCAACAAGTATCCACTTTCTACAATGGATTGTTGCCACACACTAGGCAGACACTTGATTCTAGCTCCGGGGGACTTTTAGGTAACCGACGCCCACATGAAATATATAACAGATTGAGGAAATTGCTCAAACCAATTTTCAATGGCACACCCCCCGGGGAAATAAGTCGATCGCCCCGGGCGCCCATAAGGTCGACGAAAGCACTTCTTTACAAGCCCAAATCGAGGCCCTTTCTTCAAAAATAAAAAAATTAGAAATGACAAAAACAGTCTCGGTTATGGCTTGTGAAGGGTGTGGTGGGTCACATGAAAATTGGAGTTGCATGAAAGAAACGGACGATCAACAAGAAATGGTAAACTACATTGATAATAGACCTAGGCCGTCGGGTCCTCCAACGGGAACTTACAACCAAGGATGGCGAAACCACCCAAACCTTGGTTGGAGGGAACCCGGCAATAGTAGTAACCAACAAACCCAACGAACAAACTTTCAGCAATCAAGAAATGAGTCACAAAATTTCACTCAACAACAAGGTGGACGAGAAAGGCTCGAAGATACTATATCTCGCCTCGTCTCTGACACTGATAAGAAAAACTCGGAAAGATTTCTACAATTAGAATCTAATTTTAGGAATCAACAAGCTAGCATTCAAAACATAGAAAAACAAATAAATCAAATAGCTCAAAATTTTTCCGAGAGACCGCAAGGCGCATTACCTAGCAATACCGAAACAAACCCAAAGGCGCAAGTTCACCTCATCACACTACGAAACCGCACCGTAGGGCCTGCAGAAGTACCGCCACCTACGGAAGAAACAATGCCAACACCTCTGCAGGAGAAGAACTCTCCTCCATCACCAGAGCCTACCAAGGCTCCTCGAGTTCCATACCCTGGTAGGTTAATTCGTCAAAAGACCAATGAGCAATTCGCAAAATTCGAAAGTCTGTTAAAACAATTGCATGTCAATATTCCTTTTATCGAAGTCCTAACCCAAATGCCCAAATACTCTAAATTTATGAGGGACTTCCTTACACATAAAAAGAAAATTGAAAATTTGCAATTAGTTAATTTAGGCGAAGAATGCTCTGCCCTCGTACTCAATAAACTACCCCAAAAGAAAATCGATCCCGGAAGTTTCACGATTCCATGCTCAATAGGGGAATCACCCGTTCGCAATGCCTTGGCCGACCTAGGGGCTAGCATTAACCTCATGCCCTCATCAATGTTCAAAAGGCTTGGCTTGGGAACCACGAGCCCTACAAAAATAAGCATACAACTCGCTGATCGATCCGTCAAGTTCCCACAAGGTGTCATCGAGAATGTCTTGGTAAGGGTAAGCAGATTCGTTTATCCAGTTGACTTTGTCATACTCGATATGGAGGAAGACACCGAGGTCCCCCTTATACTAGGGAGACCCTTCCTTGCCATAGCACAAGCGGTGGTAGACATGAATGACGGGACACTTACTTTGAGGTATGGGGATGATGAAGTGAAGTTCGGAGTTGGGAAAAGAGTAGAGGACGACGACCCAATAAACTATATGAAGGTTATTGATTCAAGCTTGGATGCTGCTCTCCGACGGTGTAACATGGGAAGCAAGGCATCCCACTCAGAAGATATATAACCTCAAATCGGGTCTAGCCAAGGACCCTTATAAACGTGGCGCACCACGGAGGCATTCCGCGGAACTATCCTTAGTTTAATCTTTTAGTTTCTGCAGAATAAAAAACACTCATGGTGGTAATGGATGAAAAAGGGAACGAGAAAAAATGGAACCATGCACGAAGAACAGAGCAACCCGACAAAAATCTCCATCACAGAAGGCTCAACACGGGCCGTGCCCAACCAACACGGCCCCATGCTGAGCCACCTGCAGAAAATCACCCAGTTCAGGTAACTGGACACGGGCCGTGTTCAGCGGACACGCCCCCGTGTCCAGGCTTCTGTTTCAATTCTCTAATTTTTTGTTACTGGCACTTGACCACGGGGTCGTGCTCGGTCAACACGGGGCCGTGTCCAAGATGCCAGTAACATAAATCTTTGCTTTTTAACCCACTTTTACACATTCTAATCGACCAAAAACATTATTTTTGGACACATTGAGGACAATGTGTAATTTAAGTGTGGGGGGATGCTAAAACCTTGAAATTTTGCAAATGCTAAACACAAGCCTTACACAAAACTCTATTGGAACCGCTAAACACCCCAAATTTTTTCAAAAAACTTTTTCATTTTTTATTTATTTATTTACTTGTCTTAAGTTAGGAATAACAAGTTCTAAAAAGGTTATGTTTTTACAAGTTTACAACCGATAGAGTCGTGATAACAAAGAACCAACATAAGAAAATTATGAAACGGCATAACAAGTCTAGTTAAAAATTCGATTATATATACTTGATCACATTAAAAACCCTTTCCCACAAAAGTGAGTTTTGAGCCTTTATTGAGCATAAAAATATACATATTTAGACTAAATGCTCATTTTTCGTTTCTTGTGTGAATAGCCGCTCGGTTCTTACAAATCTAGAACTTGCCACGACGATACATTCCCGGTCCTTACCAACTTAAACCCAAGTAAGTAAATGATGGAGGCATTAGGACTAACCATTTTTTTTCAAAACCATTATTTTTCATTTATTTTATCACCTTCCCAAAAATCCCCCTAGATAGCCCCTTTGAGCCTAAACCTTTCATTTCATTACCCCAAAAACCCTTTTACCCACCAAAAACCTTTTTATTTTTTCACCCTTTATTTTAGTAACAAGCTCGGTTTTTCGTAAACTTGCCCTTTCATGTGACGTAAAAAAAATAAATAAATAAACAATAGTGATGAAGTCAAAAACAAACAAAAGCTATATAAAAGCTTGTTTGGAGAAATACTTCAAAAATAAAAAGTCACTAAAAACAAGGTATTTCACGAAAACCGACGCTTGTTACGATTTTCGCCCTTTTTACTAACCACTAACCCAACCACCCACCTTTAACCCAAGCCTAACCCTTCACCCAAAAGTCCTCTTAATATTTACAAAGGTAAAAAGTTAAAAAGGAGGAGGATTGATTGCTTGGCAAGCCTAGGGAAAGCGTAAGTTCCATGCCACTCTCGAGTGATTCACTAAAAATATACACCTTCGGCCGAGTATTAAGTGATCCCCCGTGAGGTATGTGAACTTGTATATAAATGGAATTTTAATAAGGCATGCTATGCCCAAATAAGAGAGTAATGATGTGTTTAAAATGCAACATATAAATCACATTCAATTATGGCATAAAACTAACCCTTTTTAAGTACTAATGTTGAAAAAGAGTGTTTTTGTCTTCCTTTTGTATTTTCAGGATGAAATGAGCTCAAAATCACAAAAGAAGGAAAAAGACAACTAATTCTAGCATAAATACAAGAAAAGGAACAAAAGTGGACTGCCCGGACCCTCAACGGCACCTCCCAAGGCAAAGGAGAAGAAACAGAGTCTGAACACGCCCCGTGTCCAGCGAACACGGGGGCGTGCCCAGGAAGCAGCAGAAAAGACAAACCAGTAGAAGCTTCCATTGCCCACCACGGGGCCGTGTCCAGCGAGCACGGGGGCGTGGCGAAAGTACAGCAGGCGCATTAATTGTAATTTACAATTACAATTAATGAAGAGAGAGAATGTCAGACGGGCACGGGGCCGTGTCTAGCGGACACGGGGCCGTGTCCAGCCTTCTGTTCAGCCTATAAATAGAGGAGCTTGGTTCCATTCTCTCTCATCCCTTGGCACACCACCTCTCTCACACTTCATCCACCACCCACCACCACCATAACACCATCATCCACCACCATCATCCATTGTCCATCGTAGAGTGTGTGAGTCGTCTCGGGATCCAAGATTGATAGTAAGAGTTCTTGACAATCAAGGCCATGTTTGCCTAAGTCTCTTACATCAGTTGGTGAAGACAAGTGTTTAGTATAATACTTTTTATTTTTAATCTTTTGCACTTTTTATTTGGTTTTGTATTAATGACTTTAATAACTAGTTACTTATGTTGAAGGTGATCTTTCCTTATCGTTTGTCCGTGGTGTCTTGGCATTATTTTACTGTCTATATAAAATAAAAGATTTTCACCATTCATATCTCCACGGTCTATATGGAGGTATGTTGGCTACCTGGTCGGGGGTTAAGGGAACGGTTTGGTAAGGGTCTTGCCCTTGTTTAGCGTTTAGAGGTCCTGCTTGTGACCTGGGTCAAATTTAGTAGGATCTCCTTCAATGCCCATAGGTATTGGATGGCGGGGATCCAAACTCTTTGACCCCCTCATAAGTTAACTACTATTAATACTATAACCCGGCTATTTAGGACTGTATCCCTGCTGACTCAGACTACTTAGCCGAGGGTAACGTCACCGCCAAAAGCGGGGCCTACCACAATTTGCATTAATAACTTAATTCATTATCTTTCAATAATCCGACCCTTTAGGATTGTATCCTTGCTGACTCAAACTACTGGGTTGAGGGTAACGTCGCCTTCAAAAGAGGGGCCTACTACAATAACTAAGATAATCTCTTAAACAAGTGCAAAAGTGCGAAAATAATCAAAGGTTATACTAATACACGTGTCGGATCCAAGTGATTCATCTTGTCTATCTGTTTTTATTTTATTTTATTTTTCAGCATTTAGTTAGTTTTTATTTTTCTTAGTTTAGAACATTTTTCTAACTTTTTGATTTGATTAGACGTTGAGGATAAACCGGTATTAAAAGCTCTTGTGTCCTTGGACGACCTCGGTATCTTACCAACACTATACTACGTCCACGATGGGTGCACTTGCCCATATGTGTGTTTAGTGTTAGTGAATATCGTGTTTTATAAATTTAAAACTTGGCTAAAAGTGTAAAAAGGGGCTTAAATATATATCTAAAACATATATACACTGACACGCATCAGGATTCCTGTCCCGCGACTCTGGACCGGGTCAAACCGGGGCTAGGGCCGTCACAAGTAGAGAGCGCTACTGAGGTTTGTTTCTTGCACTGCCAGGTAACAAGTCGAGTTCCGAAGAAATGACACCCAGCAGTGGTGGACTTAGCGTTCTGCTTGCAGCTTCCAAAATCAGAATCAGCAAAACCAGTAAGAGAGAAGTCACCCGCTGAAGGATACCACAAGCCGATGCTTGGGCAGCCTTTCAAATACCGTAAAATTCATTTGACGATTGTCAGGTGAGACTCCTTTGGGCTTGACTGATATCTGGCACACAAACACGTTGGATACATGATGTCCGGGCGAGAAGCAGTAAGATACATCAAGGATCCAAAGATCGACCGATACAACGTCTCTTCCACCTTGACTCCACTTTCGTCTGGGCAAATTCCATGATTTTGTGCTAAGGGGGTTGGTGCTGGACTGGAATGAGCCATGTCGAACTTTTCCAGCACATCATTTACGTACATTGTTTGATGAATGAAGATTCCTTCGGGCATCTGCTCCACCTGCAGCCCTAGGAAGAACTTCATCTCCCCCATCGAACTCATCTCAAACTTCTTCTTCATTACTCGCTCAAACTCGTTGCACAAGTCGTCGTTCGTCGAACCAAAAATGATATCATCAACATAGATCTCCACGATTAAAAGACGGCATGCACCTTCCTTTGTGAACACTGTACTATCGACTGTTCCTCTTGTGAACCCTTTGGCCAGCAGATGTTGGGAAAGCGTCTCATACCTGGCTCTCGGGGCCTGGTGAAGTCCGTAGAGCACCTTATCCAGCAGATAGACTTTGTTCCTGTGTAGTGGATTAGTGAAACCCGGAGGTTGTCCGGCATACACTTCTTCCTTAATTTTCCCGTACATAAATGCAGAATTAACATCAAGCTGGTAGACCTTGAATCTTTTCCATGAGGCGAACGCCAAGAAGATCCTTATAGCCTCAAGTTTAACAACAGGCGCGTAAACCTCATCATAGTCAATGCCTTCTTGCTGACTGAATCCCTAAACTATCAGTCGTGCTTTGTTGCGAACAACGACTTCTCTATCGTCTCTTTTACACTTGAACGCCCATTTCGTCTTTATCAACTTCTGATTCTCAGGAAGATCTACTAACCTCCAAACACCCAGTTTCTCAAACTGTTGCACCTCTTCCTGCATAGCAGTCACCCAGCTGTCTTCAGTCAACGCTTCTTTATACGTTCTGGGTTCAATGTACGAGATAAAACATTTAAGTGAGAATTCTTCCTATAAAGGAGCAACAGAAGAATAAAAGCAGGTAAGTGCTCTGTTGAGCTGATCTCTCATCTTGACACCACTTTGTAGATCACCGATAATCTGCTCTGAAGGATTATAAGACAATGTTCGTGGCATAGCAGTGTTAGGCACATTAACTTCCGATTGCAAGTTCGAAATGTCTAGATCACCGGTGTGATCCTCAGCTTCTGTTGTTTCAACATTTGGTTCCTCGTCAAAAGTCGGACCGGATTCCGATTCTGAGTCGTCGGAATTGTCAAATGTTGGAGCTGGTTCCTCTGGTGGTTCGTGTGTCGTTCCACTTGGACCTGCCTCATGATCGTTTGTACCCCCGGTGGGCTGAGAAACTACTAGCGGTCTAGGCACTTGTTCTTGTGACATGGACTGCTGATATTGATATAAAATTGCTAGTTCCTCATCACTCGGCTGAATCGGTAGTTGGAACGACTCCCAGAGTTTGTCGTAATCGAACAAGAATCTTTATCCAGGAAGTTGTGGTGGAGCAGTGTGCTTCTGACAATCTACATGCTGAACTTGTATTACTTTTCCCAGGCATGGTACAAACACCCTCTTCAACGGGCTCGCGTAACCTACAAATCATTAGATTTAGCACCGAATTTGCCATTTTCATCTTTAAAAGTACATGGAGATCCAAACGGCTCCAAAAACATTAGATTGGGCTTATAATGGTGTAAAATTTCAAAACACATTTTCTTGTATTTCTTGACAGTGAGCACTCGGTTCAAAGTATAGCACGCTGCTGCGACTGCTTCACTTTAGAAGAAAATTGGTAACTTGGAATCGGCAAGCATTGTTCGAGCCGTTTCAATCAAGGTACGATTCTTTCTTTCAGCTACCCCGTTCTGCTGTGGAGTGTATGGCGCGCTGAATTCATGAAGAATCCATTTCTCGTTACAGAAATCGGGGATTCGATTATTCTTGAATTCCGTTCCATTATCACTTCTTATTCTTCTGACCGGCAGGTTAAACAGTGTCTCCATCTTTTTGAAAAGAACCATCAGTGACTTAAACGTCTGATCTTTCCTCTCCATACACACTACCCATGAGAACCTTGTGAAGTCATCGGTAACCACAAGACAGTATAAGTCACCACTCATACTCTTCACATTAACCGGCCCAAAGAGATCCATGTGGAGTCTCTCGAGCGGTACTCTGATTGAATTCAGTAACTTCCGCGGGTGTGATTTCCTTGTCTGCTTTCCTTTCTTGTAAGCTACACAGTCATCAGACAAATGAAAATTCTTCAAATTCACACCTTCAACCAAATCATTATGTACAAGAAAATTGATTTTCCTAACATGAATGCGGTCCATCTTTCGATGCCACATTATCAAATCTTAGTCTGTAGCTTTAGTTTTTGACACAAAACATTGTTTTTGATGATTTGTTGGTGTTGGGACACTCATATCAAGAATATACAAGTCATTTTCTAATGGAGCGCGCAACAGCACCATATCCTCAGGGATTTTAAACCCAGGTTTTAAGACAAGACATTCATTTTTAGTGAAATGAACTGTAAATGATTTGTCACAAATTTGTGAAATACTAAGCAAGTTGTTTTCCAGTTCAATTATATAGTTCACTTTCTCAAACGAAATCACTCCATTTGTTAAGGTTCCTTGACCGACAATCCTTCCACCCTGGTTTCCAGCGAAACTGACGTATCCACCATTGATAGACTTCACGTCATAGAGTAAAGCCAGCATTCCAGTCATGTGTCTAGAGGCTCCGCTATCCATTATCCATTTTGAAATTATCGACCTGGGCAGCCCCTGCAAACATTATAGCAATTCACTCAAACAATGATGCCCATGACTTTTTAATAGCTGAAACACTACCAAAAACTATGTCACATGTCACATCAACCTTTGGAAAGTTAAAAATGACATTTGAACAGTTTTTACTTTTAGTTTTATTTCTTCCTATTTGATCGGTGGAAACTCTTCAAGAAGTTTATCAAGTTCAAACTCAAGCTTTTCTACATCATCTTTAAAACCTTTTGTTTCATTTTTCAAAAGGTTCTCCATCTTTTTCTCTTCGACCGATGATTTTGATTTCACAACCGAAGATTGATTTTCAAAAACTTTCGTTTTTGGATAAATCTTTGAAGTCTTGTGAGTCTTTGAAGATTCGCCAACTTCAAAAGTCGATTTCGGCTTATCTTCTGACTTTAGAGATTCACCCCTCTTCAAAATGCGAATTGGTAAAATCATAGGTTTTTTACCCTTTTTATCAATTGGAGATTTAGGTCGGGGTTTTTGCACAACAGGTTTTTTAAAGACAGGTTTTTCAAAAACTTTCTTGCATTGATTGGCCATGTGACCGATCTCATTGCAGCGATAGTAAACTCTTTTGTCATACTCGACAAAAGTTGATTTGAACGACTCTTCTTTCAGTTTCTTCGCCGCATTGAAATCATCAATGGCTTTTTGACTAAAAATGTACTCTTTTTCGGCATCAACACTTGGTCCAGCGACAAAAACATCATTCATGTTATCCTTTGGCTTGAAATTTTTCTTAGCCATTTTCTTCTCAAAACCAATTCCTTTGTTTTTAAAAGTGTTAACATTTTCTTGTTGTTACCCTTTCCCTCCCACTCTTTCTTACCCGAGTTGTTAGGTGTTGACTTAACAAACAACTTTTTGGGTTTTGAAAAGAAGTCTTTGTTGTTCACTTCAGCAATATCAATTTCGACCAATTTGAACACTTTTTCAACATTTTCAATCTTTGCATACTGAAGCGGATACTCAAAATCAGAATTAAGCTTGTCAATTCCAATCATTGTGTAAACCACCATGATCGGATCAACATTCACAACTTTGTCTGATTTTGGTATGAATCGGTCTAAAAAGTTACCCTCTTCTTCAGAATCAGACACAGAATACTTAGAATGGTCTTGATGACCTGTGACTCATTATCAGTGTTATCACTCTCTTCATCTAACACTTGGTCAACAACGGTCTTGATGACCTGTGACTCATTGTCAGTGTCGGATGGAGGGAATGTAACATCAATACTCTCCGGTAACTCAACCTCAATTGTCCTCAGTTTGAGATTCAATGCAGCTTCCACCCCATCTGGATACTTCTGAGTGTAATGATTCCACATTGGGGGTGGAACGCTGTTAAAGACTTGTGTTTCATTTGGTTGCTGTGGGACAATTTGCTCAATTACATAAGAAGAAGCAACATAGCTCATTAACTTCTTATCAATTCGTTCATTCTCAATTTTAGTTAACTCTAACTCTTTCTTTAATGATGCAATCGTGTCTAAATGAAAATTGACTTCCACTTGTTTATAAAAAATTGTTGATTTTAACAACTTTGTGGCTTTATCATTTTCAACACTTTCTTTTTGAATCATCTTTATAGATCTAGCCAGTGTGTCATATGCCTCTTTTACTTGACTTAGATCAAAATTAATCAAATCAGCGTGTTGTTTTAATTTCTGAGACTTTGTGTCCTTTTCGAGACACTCCATGTGTCACACCCCCAAAATCCACCTGCGGATAACACCCGCTTCGAGGGCGTGACTGACCAGGATCCAGCCACCAATTATACTGAATAATTAAGTTGATAACAAAAGTAATACTTACTAATCGTAAGATTAGTAAATATCAAGTTCAGAGTTTAAGGTTTTAAGTTCAAACAGTTAATAAGTAGCGGAAGCATAAGTAAGGCAGTTTAAACAAAGTTCATAATTCAAAATAAGGTGACACCCAACACAAGGGTGAACAGACACTACACGTTCCCAAGCAGCAAGCTCCTTCGTCACGGGTTACCTGCAAAGCATGCAGTAAGGGGTCAACAATAATGCTGAGTGAGTTCACTAGTTGTCCAGTTTCAATTTCCAAAAACTTGTTTCACCAGTTAATTTATCCGTTTATACATGCCATGGGGAGCTACCCCAAAAGTTAGCGACTAAACTGTTTTTCCAATACCGAACACTAGGTAACCGTTGCGTTTCCGCAGGATGCCCCGATGTCAATGTTCTATCATCATTGACGGATGCCTGAGTACATTAGTTCACGACCGATCCCAACCAGGGCACGGTGTGAGGCTGGTAAACACCTAAATAGCGCTATCAACTAATAACCCGTTCGCCTGACCCCGGCGACTAATCGGTATTTGTAGTAGGGACTTGAGTGATAGAGTTTCGTTTAGTGCCGTTAGTTGCAATCCGTATAAACAGTAATTAACCAAAAGGTTTCCCAATACCAGGGAAGGAAAGTAAGTTTTGTTCCCAATAACTAGGGAAGGTATGTAAATGGTATCCCCTTTTCAAGGGGATAGGGTTGTTTTAGTCTCGTGTCCCAAACCACCGGGACGCATGCTTTTAAGTTGTGAACTCACCTTGGGTTGCTCGGTAGATTTAGGTTACTTGGTCAAACACGCTGGTCACCACGTCCTAACATGGTTACCGGTATAGGTCAGGTTCGGTATACAAGCATTCACGTAAAACACATACTGGCACGTAACATACATACAAATAAACAGTCGTGGGGTTATTGGGCCGGCCTAAACAATTAAGCAGTCAACAGCAACACATAATCCAGTCAACAGATAGCCCAAGTTAAACACATATTAGCCCAATAACCAAAATGGACAGCCCACTCGCAACCAGGCGGTCTCGAGTCGCAACCAGGAGGTTTCGGCTTGTCACGTTGTGGTTGCGAGTCGCAACCGCGTGGTCTCGAGTCATCACGCTGTGGTTGCGAGTCGCAACGGTCGTAGTCTCGAGTCGCAATCTCGTGGTTTCGAGTTGTCCTGCTATGGTTGCGAGTCGCAACCGTGTGGTTTCGACTTGCCATGCCATGGTTGCGAGTCGTAATATGTCCCTTTCATGCACACGTGATGATGCAGATATGACAGTCCAATTTGTACCAAGAAATCAGACCCAGATTAGGAAACAACCAATAAGGTTCCTACTAACACTTTGCCTAATCTGAATATTAGTAAACTTAGATCAAACTTTGCCATTTTTAAATCTTCAAACCACATTCAAGAAGTTCATCCTATATTCAAAGTTTTCTAGGGTTTTCATGTCAAATATAACTATATTTTATGAACCAAAACCATATGTTTTTAACAAGATTATCATGGCAAGAACAAAGAACATACAATATATAGCCGAAATCTTATGTTTAGCATTATCATTTTGCAAGAAACAATGAAGCATAGTGTGTTTAGCCATAATCATCCTTAGACTACCATTTGTTAGTCATTTTGAACATGTCATCAAGCATTCAAACATAGTGGTTTACACATAATGCCAAACTTCACAAAACATCCTAAAAATCATGCATAACATTACTAACCAAGCATTCTAGTTCATGAACATTTCATAAATCATAAAGTTAACACTAACCGGTTATGAAGAAGAAGAAGGAGCCGAAAGAAAAGAAGAAAATAAGAGAAGATGAAGTGTCCGAGTGATGATCTTGACCGAGTTCTTGTCCGAGATCCTTGCTTGAACCGTGATTTGGAAGAGATGGAATGTTGTTTTGGGGTTTCTAGTTGAGAGAGAATAGGAGAAGTGTGGTAACTAAAGAATGAAGAATGAGGGGGAGGTTAGGTTTATATACAAGGTTCCAACATAAGCTTAGGGGATTTCGGCCCAAGCCGGTTACGGCCCAAGGGCCCACTCGAGACCGAGTGGCCCACTCGCAACCGGGTGGTTGCGAGTCATGGTCTCGGGTCGTGGTCTCGGCTCTCATACATATATATATATATATATTACATACATTCAACACATATCATGCACAAAGGTCACGTTTTCATTTAATAATATTTATATATACACAAAATATTACAAGGTGTTCGTTCGGAAAAACCTAGAGTGTCACATTATCCCCAAGTTTTAAGAACTTTCGTCCCGAAAGTTGAAGCAGCCACTGCCAAGCTAGCGTGTTTTAACGGGGTGTCACATCATCCCCCCGTTAGTTTGGAATTCCGTCCCGAAATTCAGTTGTAGCTTCAGTGCTGGGGGTTTCGTTTGGGAACAACTGGGGATACTTGGACTTCATCTGGTCTTCCCGCTCCCAGGTAAACTCTGGGCCGCGTCGTGAGTTCCAACGAACTCGCACAAGGGGTATCTGGCTACGTTTGAGGGTTTTGATCTCTCGATCCGTGATCTCAATCGGTTCCTCAGTAAAGTGTAGCTGTTCATCAATAGTGAGTTCCTTGAAAGGAATTATGAGCGTTTCATCTGACAGGCACTTCTTCAGATTAGCCACGTGAAAAACGTTGTGCACTGCACTCAGCTCTGCAGGCAGGTTCAATCTATAAGCAACCTTACCGATTTTCTCGGTAATTTCGAATGGTCCAACATATCGTGGATTCAGCTTGCCTCGTTTACCAAAACGAACCACACCCTTCCAGGGTGAGACTTTAAGTAGAACCCGGTCCCCGACCTGGAATTCTAACGGTTTCCTACGCTTGTCAGCGTAGCTTTTCTGACGGTCACGAGCTGCCGCCATGCGTTGCCTGATCTGGGAAATCTTTTCCGTTGTATCTACCACCAGTTCTGGGCCTGTGAGTTGACTATCACCGACTTCCGCCCAGCAAAGAGGTGATCGGCATTTACGACCGTACAATGCCTCAAAAGGTGCCGCCTGAATGCTAGTGTGGTAGCTGTTATTGTAGGAGAATTCCACCAGCGGTAGATGCTTCTCCCAGTTCTTGCCAAAATCGATCACACATGCCCTAAGCATGTCTTCCAGGGTTTGGATGGTGCGTTCAGACTGCCCATCCGTTTGCGGGTGATAAGCGGTGCTCATGTCCAAACGTGAGCCAAAGGATTTGTGCATAGCTTGCCACAACTCGGAAGTAAAACGAGCGTCTCGGTCGGAAATAATAGAAGTTGGCACCCCGTGCCTGGAGACTACTTCCTTTAAATAGATTTCTGCTAAGGTAGAAAACTTGTCTGTTTCCTTAATGGCCAAAAAGTGTGCAGACTTAGTCAATCGATCTACTATCACCCAAATAGTATCATTCCCGCGTTGGGATCTAGGTAGTCCTGTAACAAAATCCATGGAAATTTGCTCCCATTTCCACTTCGGGATTTCCGGTTGCTGTAGTAGGCCTGCTGGTTTCTGATACTCGATCTTGACTCTTGCGCAGGTCAAACATTTGCCAACATAGGCTGCTATGTGGGCTTTCATGCCAGGCCACCAGTATGTGGTTCTTAAGTCGTGGTACATCTTATCTGAACCAGGATGTACTGAATAACGGGACTTATGGGCTTCGTCCATCACAAGCTCTCGTAGATCTCCGTAAAGTGGGACCCAAATGCGCCCTGCCACATAGTAGGCGCCGTCTTCTTTCTGTTCTAGTTGCTGCCTCGATCCTCGCAGGGACTCAGCCCTGATGTTTTCCGGTTTCAGAGCTTCAATCTGAGCATTTCGAATCTGGGTAGGGAGACTAGACTGGATGGTAAGTTGTAATGCTCGCACGCGCTTTGGTACAGTGTCTTTCCGGCTGAGGGCGTCTGCCACAACATTGGCCTTGCCCGGATGATACTTGATGGCGCATTCATAATCATTCAGAAGTTCGACCCACCGGCGTTGTCGCATGTTTAATTCCTTCTGCTTAAAGATATGCTCGAGACTCCTGTGATCGGTGTAAATGGTGCACTTGGTACCGTACAGGTAATGTCTCCATATCTTAAGCGCAAATATCACCGCTCCTAGTTCCAAGTCGTGTGTTGTGTAGTTCCTTTCGTGTGTCTTGAGTTGTCGGGATGCATAGGCAATAACTTTCTCGCGTTGCATCAACACGCAACAGAGCCCATGAATAGACGCATCGCAGTACACCACAAAGTCGTCCGTTCCTTCAGGTAACGAGAGAATAGGAGCACTGCAGAGGTTATCCTTTAGTTTCTGAAACGCGGTTTCCTGAGCTTCACCCCACTTATAAACCATACCCTTCTGAGTAAGAGCCGTGAGAGGCTGAGCGATCTTTGAAAATCCCATGATAAATCTTCGATAGTATCCCGCCAGTCCCAAGAATTGGCGGACTTCAGTCGGAGTCTTAGGGGTAGGCCAATTCTTTATAGAGTCGATCTTTGCAGGGTCGACGTGGATTCCATCCTTGTTAACCACGTGCCCAAGGAAATGGACTTCTCGAAGCCAGAAGTCGCATTTCGAGAACTTGGCATACAGTTGCTCATTGCGAAGGAGTTCGAGGATAAGGCGTAGGTGCTGTTCATGCTCTTCTTGACTTTTCGAGTAGATCAAGATGTCGTCTATAAACACGATCACGAACTTGTCGAGGTAGGGTTTGCATACCCGGTTCATGAGATCCATGAACACTGCAGGGGCGTTGGTCATTCCGAAGGGCATAACGAGGAATTCATAATGACCATAACGAGTTCTGAATGCAGTCTTGGAAATATCTTCACTACGGACCCTTAACTGATGGTAGCCTGATCGCAGGTCAATCTTGGAATAGTAGCTCGATCCTTGCAACTGATCGAATAGGTCGTCGATTCGAGGGAGAGGGTAACGATTCTTGATGGTGACCTTGTTCAACTCACGATAGTCAATGCACATTCGGAACGTGCCATCCTTCTTCTTAACAAAGAGTACCGGTGCTCCCCAGGGCGATGAACTAGGGCGGATAAATCCTTTATCCAACAGTTCTTGTAGTTGCGTCGAGAGTTCCTTCAATTCTGCGGGGGCTAGACGGTAAGATGCACGAGCTATAGGCGCTGCTCCGGGAGCTAGCTCGATTTGGAATTCGACCTGACGATGGGGAGGGAGTCCAGGTAATTCCTCAGGAAATACCTCGGGGTAGTCACGCACTACTGGAAAGTCTTCAATCCTCTTTTCCTTTTCCTGCGTGTTGGTAACAAGTGCTAAGATAGCGGTGTGCCCTTTTCGTAAACACTTCTGTGCCTTCAAGAACGAGATAACGCCGGAGATTTCTCCACCTTTGCCACCTTGTACAATGAGGGGTTTGCCAGAACGGCGAGGAATACGAACTGCTTTCTCTTGACAGAGGATCTCAGCGCGATG
The DNA here is from genome assembly GCF_002127325.2 of Helianthus annuus. Classification (NCBI taxonomy): domain Eukaryota; kingdom Viridiplantae; phylum Streptophyta; class Magnoliopsida; order Asterales; family Asteraceae; genus Helianthus; species Helianthus annuus. Next base: position 4,225,894 of record NC_035446.2, read on the forward strand.
CTTGGATAACCAATCCATACCAATAACGACGTCGAAGCTTCCAAGAGTAACAGGGAAAAGGTCGATGCTAAATGTCTGACCAGACAACTCTAGTTTGCAGCCCTTGACAGCATGTGAGGCCTCGATGTTTCTACCATTAGCTAACTCGACGATATGAGGAGAACTTAGTAACGAAAGCGGACGCTTAAGCTTCTTACTAATACGTAGGGATACATAACTAGCATCGGCACCAGAATCAAATAACACAGAAACATAACGATCATCGAGTAGGAACTTACCCGCCACGACATTGGGGTCATTCCTTGCTTCTCCAGCTCCAATCACGAAAGCTCTTCCCCTTGCATTCCCAGCATTGTTGTTTTGATTGTTGTTCCCAGCTCCCTGATTATTGTTGCGGTTCTGATTCAGTTCAGGGCAATCCTTCTTAAAGTGCCCTGTTGCCCCACATTTAAAACACGCTCGGTCGTTCCCTTGCTGCTGTTGCTGTTGGGGTTGTTGCTGATTTTGTCTTGCTGGGAGCTGACTTCTACAATCCTTGGCTTCGTGCCCCATCTTGTGGCATCGCTGACACTGGCCCTTGTTACATGCCCCATTGTGGTGCCTGTTACACTTGTTGCACTTAGGGTAGCTTCCCCGGTAGCCACCCTGTTGCTGAGTGCCCTTGTTGTTTTCAGTTTTCCCTTGCTGTGCTGGGGCCTGAGTGGGGTTAGCATCCCTGCTTTGATTTCCTTCCCACTTACGCTTGTTGTCACTAGAAGTTCCGACAGTAGCACTGATCCTTTTGGGCAACCGGCCCTCTTCTACGGCCTGATCAGTAAGTTTGTGGGCAAGTCGAACGATCGGCTGAATGGTAGTGTGGTTGGCTGAAGTTACATGGCTTCGAATTTCTGGAGCCAAACCCTTGATGTACAGTTCGATTCTTCGATACATAGGTCGAGACATGTTTGGGCAAAGAGCAGCATAGTCATTAGACAGCTTGGTGTAAGTTTCAATTTCCGACCCAACCATCTTGAGCTCATAGTACTCATTCTCAAGCTTGTGGATGTCATCCCGGTGACAGTATTCATCCTTAATCATATCCTTGAAATCCTCCCACGCAGTAGCATTTGCAGTTTCCAATCCAAACATCTGAATCTGCGCCTTCCACCAAGAAAGCGCGCTTCCTTCAAGCGTAGCAGTAGCAAATTTCACCCAATTCGCAGGGGGACATTCGCAAACAGCAAAAACAGCTTCAATTTTCTCAATCCAATGCAGAAGACCTATGGCACCCTCAGTGCCGTTGAAAGGGAGAGGCTTGCAATCCATGAAAGTTTTGAAAGTACACACTGGTGGTTGCGCATGTGCATGCTGACCTATAGGGTGAGAAGCGAAACGTATAGGTTTAGAGGCGAAAAGTCGATGTGGCGGTAGGATCTATACATCCTAAAACAACGAGCTTACCTATAGGGTGAGCTGCGAAAGCTGCAGCCACTGTGTTGAGTAGGTTAGTGAACTGAGCCTGAGTCATGTTGATGTTTCCCCTTCCGCGTCCACTCATTGTCTTCATAACCAGAAAACACAATATGAGTGTGATGTCGTAGTGTAGCGAGAATGAGATAGAAGAGAGAGGTGTATCTATCTGATTTAGGCATACTAGTACGTATAGCAAATCAGGAAACATAAGCAAACAGGTAAACACTGGTCCGAGCTATGAGGTTAAATGTGTCGAGCCTTGCACTTGGAGTGTAGTGTCGTTACGAGTCACGGGTTATAGTCTGGTTTTCTCCAAAAAGATTTTTCCCTTTTTAAAACCAAGTTCACTATAACCAATGGCTCTGATACCAATCTGTCACACCCCCAAAATCCACCTGCGGATAACACCCGCTTCGAGGGCGTGACTGACCAGGATCCAGCCACCAATTATACTGAATAATTAAGTTGATAACAAAAGTAATACTTACTAATCGTAAGATTAGTAAATATCAAGTTCAGAGTTTAAGGTTTTAAGTTCAAACAGTTAATAAGTAGCGGAAGCATAAGTAAGGCAGTTTAAACAAAGTTCATAATTCAAAATAAGGTGACACCCAACACAAGGGTGAACAGACACTACACGTTCCCAAGCAGCAAGCTCCTTCGTCACGGGTTACCTGCAAAGCATGCAGTAAGGGGTCAACAATAATGCTGAGTGAGTTCACTAGTTGTCCAGTTTTAATTTCCAAAAACTTGTTTCACCAGTTAATTTATCCGTTTATACATGCCATGGGGAGCTACCCCAAAAGTTAGCGACTAAACTGTTTTTCCAATACCGAACACTAGGTAACCGTTGCGTTTCCGCAGGATGCCCCGATGTCAATGTTCTATCATCATTGACGGATGCCTGAGTACATTAGTTCACGACCGATCCCAACCAGGGCACGGTGTGAGGCTGGTAAACACCTAAATAGCGCTATCAACTAATAACCCGTTCGCCTGACCCCGGCGACTAATCGGTATTTGTAGTAGGGACTTGAGTGATAGAGTTTCGTTTAGTGCCGTTAGTTGCAATCCGTATAAACAGTAATTAACCAAAAGGTTTCCCAATACCAGGGAAGGAAAGTAAGTTTTGTTCCCAATAACTAGGGAAGGTATGTAAATGGTATCCCCTTTTCAAGGGGATAGGGTTGTTTTAGTCTCGTGTCCCAAACCACCGGGACGCATGCTTTTAAGTTGTGAACTCACCTTGGGTTGCTCGGTAGATTTAGGTTACTTGGTCAAACACGCTGGTCACCACGTCCTAACATGGTTACCGGTATAGGTCAGGTTCGGTATACAAGCATTCACGTAAAACACATACTGGCACGTAACATACATACAAATAAACAGTCGTGGGGTTATTGGGCCGGCCTAAACAATTAAGCAGTCAACAGCAACACATAATCCAGTCAACAGATAGCCCAAGTTAAACACATATTAGCCCAATAACCAAATTGGACAGCCCACTCGCAACCAGGCGGTCTCGAGTCGCAACCAGGAGGTTTCGGCTTGTCACGTTGTGGTTGCGAGTCGCAACCGCGTGGTCTCGAGTCATCACGCTGTGGTTGCGAGTCGCAACGGTCGTAGTCTCGAGTCGCAATCTCGTGGTTTCGAGTTGTCCTGCTATGGTTGCGAGTCGCAACCGTGTGGTTTCGAGTTGCCATGCCATGGTTGCGAGTCGTAATATGTCCCTTTCATGCACACGTGATGATGCAGATATGACAGTCCAATTTGTACCAAGAAATCAGACCCAGATTAGGAAACAACCAATAAGGTTCCTACTAACACTTTGCCTAATCTGAATATTAGTAAACTTAGATCAAACTTTGCCATTTTTAAATCTTCAAACCACATTCAAGAAGTTCATCCTATATTCAAAGTTTTCTAGGGTTTTCATGTCAAATATAACTATATTTTATGAACCAAAACCATATGTTTTTAACAAGATTATCATGGCAAGAACAAAGAACATACAATATATAGCCGAAATCTTATGTTTAGCATTATCATTTTGCAAGAAACAATGAAGCATAGTGTGTTTAGCCATAATCATCCTTAGACTACCATTTGTTAGTCATTTTGAACATGTCATCAAGCATTCAAACATAGTGGTTTACACATAATGCCAAACTTCACAAAACATCCTAAAAATCATGCATAACATTACTAACCAAGCATTCTAGTTCATGAACATTTCATAAATCATAAAGTTAACACTAACCGGTTATGAAGAAGAAGAAGGAGCCGAAAGAAAAGAAGAAAATAAGAGAAGATGAAGTGTCCGAGTGATGATCTTGACCGAGTTCTTGTCCGAGATCCTTGCTTGAACCGTGATTTGGAAGAGATGGAATGTTGTTTTGGGGTTTCTAGTTGAGAGAGAATAGGAGAAGTGTGGTAACTAAAGAATGAAGAATGAGGGGGAGGTTGGGTTTATATACAAGGTTCCAACATAAGCTTAGGGGATTTCGGCCCAAGCCGGTTACGGCCCAAGGGCCCACTCGAGACCGAGTGGCCCACTCGCAACCGGGTGGTTGCGAGTCATGGTCTCGGGTCGTGGTCTCGGCTCTCATACATATATATATATATATATTACATACATTCAACACATATCATGCACAAAGGTCACGTTTTCATTTAATAATATTTATATATACACAAAATATTACAAGGTGTTCGTTCGGAAAAACCTAGAGTGTCACACCATGCAAGGTTTTGAACAGTTTTGGCATGGGGTTTCAGAGATTGAACCAATCTTCTCGACAATCATTTCTTCCTGATTAGTTTTAACACCCTGTTTACCGACATCATCTGACTCTGACTCAGACACTCTTGGTTCTGACCTCCTCAATCTCGGACTCCTCATCAGACTCCTTTTGTACTGACTCGGTATCGACAGACTCTAGTTTTACAGGTTCTGTGTCTACCTCTTTCAGTTTTCCCATAAGAGCCCTGTCAGCAATCTCCTTCAATGTTTCTTCGGTCATCTCTTTGGTTACATCAATCATCTCTTCAACAGAATCTTTCTTCTCCTCACGTCGTGGGCATAATCCTGTTTTTGGCTCTTCGAAGAAACCTACAAAAGAATCAAACACTTTAGGAGGCATGATAGATTTTAAAGAACTGGCAAATACCTCCTGTTCGGATTGATAGTAATAAACTTCAGCAGCAATTTCCTCAAGATCAGCCACATTTTCCACAGACACATCGTCACTAACCACTTCTGGTTCAACAACACTCTCTAATTCTTCGACAATCTCAAGCATCATAGCTCTTCCTTCACTTCCCGGGATGTATTTATCCCAGCTGAATCCCTCAGCTACCTTCTCGTCATCTTAGTTGACTATGAGAGCTTTCTCTGGCTTGTTCTTAATCTGAGGTCTCTGAACGACTTGTTGTTGATTTGGCTTGTGATAGATCGCATGTCTATAGTAGTCGTTGGTAAAAGGATTCTAGTGATTGTTGACCTCTCTGTTAGGACACTCTCTCTTAAAATGCCCTCTCTCTTTGCAATTAAAACAAGTCACTTTCATCATTCAAATTTGCTTTTGATAACAAAAATTCTTAAATATAAGACCGTTTAACCTGTAGGATCGATCTCCGACCTGTTTGAGTCGTTCAGAGTAGTTCTTATCCGAAGTAAGAGGCGGAAACTAATAATTCGGTGCTATTCAAGCTGAATTCACTTTAATCTTGCTGTTTTATTGATCTTCAACTCGATTACAAGGTTTGACAGCACTTCGGCAGCACTACGTGGCTCAACCGGAAGATTACACCCTTTACTATGTGCTAGGATCGCTCTACTATTTATTGTAACATCCGCCAAAAACGGATATTCTAAAATTCGACCCGTTTTAAAAATACGGATCCTAAACTTTAAGCCTCGGAAATTTTCGCGAAATAAATAATCGTTGATAGGATATAGTTAATTTATTCTATTTATAAAAAAAATGGTTATTTATTTCTTTTTATATAACTAATTAAATTAGTTAATATTTTCTTTTTATAAAAAAAATAATAATAAGTCTCGTTAGATTGAGGTTATGTAAGTAACCTAGTTAGTTAAACCTAGTTAGTCCCGTTAACATAAGTTAAGGGGCTAAGTTGTAACATTTTAAAACTTTTAATATAAACTAGTTAGACTTAAATTAATTTTTTTCTTTTTTTGGTTTAAATTTAAACTAGTTATCATGGTTAGCAAACTCAGTTAATAAAAGGCAGTTAGATCAGTTAGTTCAGTTAATGAAACTTCAGGGACCTAACTACAATTTATGAAACTAAAAAAAATAAATAAATAAAACAACAAAAAAGGCATCCGCCAGGGATCGAACCGCCGCCCGTCAAACCAAACACACGCGCTTTAACCCGATGGGCTACCATCATCGCTAGTTATAATCCCAACTCATTAAATTGTTATACCGAAAATTTCGATAACCCTTTTTGAAACTTGCCGCCAAGAACAAGCTGTGAACAATTGGCAGTCAAACTTCCTTATCCTTCGAAATCACTGATTGATACGATTCCGTGTTAATCAGTTACCTTCCATGTTTCACCGTCAATCACCTCCGGTTTCCTTATCGACCTTCAATCACCTTAGAACTTCCAAAACCCACAACCCATTCGACCCTATAAATACCGAGTCTTCCCTTTCGATCACAACACATCTCGACCCACTCTCCTTCTCTCTCGTTTGCAGAATCCATCATTTACCGGAGTTCGATAACACGTCGCCGGAAATCTCAACCGCTCGTCGGAGCTTCGCCGGAGAAGACGCAGACGTCGCCGGAGCACCCACCATCGCCGGAGTTTGCGACCTAAACCGAATCATCAGTATCTGGTATAACCCTTGATCCCCTGGTTGTTTTTCTAATCACATAATCAGCTCCATCTACTGTTGATGTTCTAAAAATCAAGATTTCTAAATAACAGTTCACATTTTTGTTCTTAACTAGTGAAGGAGATAACCATCAGTTACATAATAAACATTATTAAAACACATAAACGAACACCAAACTGGACTGTAGTCCAGTGGTGTTTGTGTTCGGCCGATCGGATCGGAGGTCACGGGTTCGAAGCCCGCCCGCGACCTTTTCGCTGCAACTTATAAGTTTTTTTTATAAAACCTGTTTAAACCATTTCATAATCAAAATGTTTTATTATTTCATCTTCTTTCTTAAAATCACATAATTAAAGGTTGTAATTCATTTTTCTTTTAAATCAGAATCCTTGTAATCCATTTCTTTTGTGTAATTCCTTTATTTTAATAGAATAATATAACCATAAAATATATTTTTTTAAACTAAATAATTAATGTTTTGTATTAGCTCTTGTACGACTACAAATATAAATAATATTGATTATTAGTATCATTACCAAATATTATTATTATCAATAGTAATAACCAAAATTTTATATTTGGAAAATTATAACTAATTATCATTATTTGAATGGTTATGCTAGATATTTAACAAATATTATTAACGTTATCATTGAAACCACTATTGTTACATTCTAGTATTATTATTATTAACATGATCCTTTAAATATCAATTAATTTTAAAATCGCTATTATTTAACACTACTATTCTAAATTATAAAAGTAATAATCTTAAAGTTCAGTAAGGTTAGCATTCTCAATAATAATCAGAATACAACGTCACCTTATTAAACCTCTTTAAGTCACCTTTTGGTCATTAACACAAATCAAACCATATTAACATATCTCGATCATTTAGGGTAATCTCTTGTGCTTGTTGCAACTCTTTTGGATCCACTCACTCTCTTCTTTTAACAAGAAATACGCAACGCAATCTATGGTGAGTATACATGACCTATTTTCTATTTTCCACTTTTGGGTGCAATATGTATTCTATATCAAACATCACAATCACATCAAACATTTTATGCACACTCTATCCTTACTCTATGTGGTACATTTTAATCATGTTAGACATGTTATGCTAATGTAAACATTCATGACTATGTGTTCATTAACTTCGTACAAGCCTCCCCTAACAATGGTAGCGCTATAGGTTGAGAAACGCCCCTCCCGTTATATTAACGGGTATTGTTAGGTTAATCTATGTTAAAACCACCCATACTCTTTTGGGTAGGCACGTTAATTGCGTTAAACTTTGGTTTGGACACGTAGAGTAACATCGTTTCGAGTATATACTGTTGACATGATATTGTATTTCACATTTGGATATGAGCAACATTTTAAACACGTACTATGCTATGTATGAAAACTTGTATACTCGCCAACATGCTTTTTGTTGACTTTATTTTAATACATATTGCAGGTTGATATCCAAGAAATAAAGAAATCAAGCTAGGATGGAACTAGAAACCCATTTTAGCATAGTATTTATTTTGTTTGAATTGTGATGTGTTTGAAAACAATGTATTTCTCCTTTGAAATTTATGAAATGAATTTAATTCATATTGTCACATTTAGTGTTATGTTGTTTTGAGCAATTTATTCGTCTCATCCCGACGTTTCCGCCATCGGTTGGGGTGTGACAGATTGGTATCAGAGCCATAACTATAGGGAATTAAGAATGCCTTGCCTAGTCTATAGTTTAGGAGCTTTCACTATGTGTTGCTTAAAACAACTTCCCTTCTATCTTCTTTGCTTCCCTCTACTTTCTTTTGGACTCTTAATATACATGTCTTTCCTAAGGCTAACACAATACACACTTGGAGGCTTTGAAGACACTCTTACAACACAATCGAAATGATTCATCAAGATAGGGGAAAACCACATTAGGGTACGATGTTATCAAGTTAGAGGTGATACTCGCATCTTGTTTAACTAGTCCCACTCCTCGATTTTCGCTCTCGCCAAAGTCTCGATTTCCCAATCGATTAAGGATGTGTAGTAACTGGAAGGGTTAGGTACCGGTAGTCGGGACGTCCTGTCTAGGCTTGGCATTCGTATAAATCCATTAAGGACCCGTTGCCTACCTGGGGACCATCGATGAGAGTACTAATACCTATTAGGCCAAAGCACGTTTCCTTAATTCGAGAAGGTCTTCGATTCACTTTGGAAGTGTCACATGTTACGTTCCGTGACAATCCATGTTTTATGTTAAACTTCTTTTATGTTATCTCAATTTCTATGTGATTTTACATTGAGCGTTATCTTCATTTCAAGCTAGGAAGACACAACTTGCACTTTTGTCGCAATCTAAAACAATTAATGTTACTCTCTCGTGAACAAATTAAATTTATTATGCTTTCATCATACATGTTACTCTATGTGAAAAATTCATGTCACTTTACTCATGTTATGCTATGTAAAACTATTTGAAACATTAGATGCTATGTGAAACTACTTGAAACATTACGATCAAAATCTCATATATTCTTTCTTTTGAATCCTTAAAAGTTTTCATCTTAGATTTCGAGGACGAAATCGCCTAAAGTAGGGGAGGCTGTAACATCCGCCAAAAACGGATATCCTAAAATCCGACCCGTTTTAAAAATACGGATCCTAAACTTTAAGCCTCGGAAATTTTCGCGAAATAAATAATCGTTGATAGGATATAGTTAATTTATTCTATTTATAAAAAAAATGGTTATTTATTTCTTTTTATATAACTAATTAAATTAGTTAATATTTTCTTTTTATAAAAAAAAATAATAAGTCTCGTTAGATTGAGGTTATGTAAGTAACCTAGTTAGTTAAACCTAGTTAGTCCCGTTAACATAAGTTAAGGGGCTAAGTTGTAACATTTTAAAACTTTTAATATAAACTAGTTAGACTTAAATTAATTTTTTTCTTTTTTTGGTTTAAATTTAAACTAGTTATCATGGTTAGCAAACTCAGTTAATAAAAGGCAGTTAGATCAGTTAGTTCAGTTAATGAAACTTCAGGGACCTAACTACAATTTATGAAACTAAAAAAAAATAAATAAATAAAACAACAAAAAAGGCATCCGCCCGGGATCGAACCGCCGCCCGTCAAACCAAACACACGCGCTTTAACCCGATGGGCTACCATCATCGCTAGTTATAATCCCAACTCATTAAATTGTTATACCGAAAATTTCGATAACCCTTTTTGAAACTTGCCGCCAAGAACAAGCTGTGAACAATTGGCAGTCAAACTTCCTTATCCTTCGAAATCACTGATTGATACGATTCCGTGTTAATCAGTTACCTTCCATGTTTCACCGTCAATCACCTCCAGTTTCCTTATCGACCTTCAATCACCTTAGAACTTCCAAAACCCGCAACCCATTCGACCCTATAAATACCGAGTCTTCCCTTTCGATCACAACGCATCTCGACCCACTCTCCTTCTCTCTCGTTTGCAGAATCCATCATTTACCGGAGTTCGATAACACGTCGCCGGAAATCTCAACCGCTCGTCGGAGCTTCGCCGGAGAAGACGCAGACGTCGCCGGAGCACCCACCATCGCCGGAGTTTGCGACCTAAACCGAATCATCAGTATCTGGTATAACCCTTGATCCCCTGGTTGTTTTTCTAATCACATAATCAGCTCCATCTACTGTTGATGTTCTAAAAATCAAGATTTCTAAATAACAGTTCACATTTTTGTTCTTAACTAGTGAAGGAGATAACCATCAGTTACATAATAAACATTATTAAAACACATAAACGAACACCAAACTGGACTGTAGTCCAGTGGTGTTTGTGTTCGGCCGATCGGATCGGAGGTCACGGGTTCGAAACCCGCCCGCGACCTTTTCGCTGCAACTTATAAGTTTTTTTTATAAAACCTGTTTAAACCATTTCATAATCAAAATGTTTTATTATTTCTTCTTTCTTAAAATCACATAATTAAAGGTTGTAATTCATTTTTCTTTTAAATCAGAATCCTTGTAATCCATTTCTTTTGTGTAATTCCTTTATTTTAATAGAATAATATAACCATAAAATATATTTTTTTAAACTAAATAATTAATGTTTTGTATTAGCTCTTGTACGACTACAAATATAAATAATATTGATTATTAGTATCATTACCAAATATTATTATTATCAATAGTAATAACCAAAATTTTATATTTGGAAAATTATAACTAATTATCATTATTTGAATGGTTATGCTAGATATTTAACAAATATTATTAACGTTATCATTGAAACCACTATTGTTACATTCTAGTATTATTATTATTAACATGATCCTTTAAATATCAATTAATTTTAAAATCGCTATTATTTAACACTACTATTCTAAATTATAAAAGTAATAATCTTAAAGTTCAGTAAGGTTAGCATTCTCAATAATAATCGGAATACAACGTCACCTTATTAAACCTCTTTAAGTCACCTTTTGGTCATTAACACAAATCAAACCATATTAACATATCTCGATCATTTAGGGTAATCTCTTGTGCTTGTTGCAACTCTTTTGGATCCACTCACTCTCTTCTTTTAACAAGAAATACGCAACGCAATCTATGGTGAGTATACATGACCTATTTTCTATTTTCCACTTTTGGGTGCAATATGTATTCTATATCAACATCACAATCACATCAAACATTTTATGCACACTCTATCCTTACTCTATGTGGTACATTTTAATCATGTTAGACATGTTATGCTAATGTAAACATTCATGACTATGTGTTCATTAACTTCGTACAAGCCTCCCCTAACAATGGTAGCGCTATAGGTTGAGAAACGCCCCTCCCGTTATATTAACGGGTATTGTTAGGTTAATCTATGTTAAAACCACCCATACTCTTTTGGGTAGGCACGTTAATTGCGTTAAACTTTGGTTTGGACACGTAGAGTAACATCGTTTCGAGTATATACTGTTGACATGATATTGTATTTCACATTTGGATATGAGCAACATTTTAAACACGTACTATGCTATGTATGAAAACTTGTATACTCGCCAACATGCTTTTTGTTGACTTTATTTTAATACATATTGCAGGTTGATATCCAAGAAATAAAGAAATCAAGCTAGGATGGAACTAGAAACCCATTTTAGCATAGTATTTATTTTGTTTGAATTGTGATGTGTTTGAAAACAATGTATTTCTCCTTTGAAATTTATGAAATGAATTTAATTCATATTGTCACATTTAGTGTTATGTTGTTTTGAGCAATTTGTTCATCTCATCCCGATGTTTCCGCCATCGGTTGGGGTGTGACATTTATAGATAAGCTGGTCCGCTTATATGACACCCATATAGGCGATCCTGAGCTTTGCCATATAAGCGATCCATACAGAATCTTAATAAGCGATCCTAACCTATCCTGACACATAAGCGGTCCTAGAGTATGTACATATAAGCGATCCTATACAATCTCCTATTTCTAGGTATCCGTGCCATGTCTGATCTGTTCATTCTTCAAGACTCGATGTAATACGTAGTCAGCAGACGTAAGTGCACCAACAGACTCCCCCTCGAATGTTGACGGAGTCTTCATAGAGTCTTCGCACATGTCAATCTACAGTCTTCATCAGTCGACAATCTGCCTCTGAAATATCTGTCATTTCAAGAATCCTCTTTCTCTATCTTCATCATCAATCAAACTCGTCTCTCTTGAATGTTGATTTGGTGTCTTCAGACTCTCCCTCTCACTCAGCTGGGATCTTAGTCTGGAATTCACAACTTTATCAGATTCAAGATCGTAGCCTGACACTTTAGCACAGAATCGTTACCTGGCTCAAGACCTGCACAAACTCTACCTAACCATAAGTTTCTTTAAAGATTCAAACTTTTCAACAATTTAGAAACTATGTTGAACCAAAACAATAATGATTTTGCATTCAAGAATTTATAACTGGTTCTTATCTAAACAACTTTACTATCTACACACAAACACTCCCTAAACCAGTTCTTCAAGTTTAGCACTTTGAATTTCGAAAATCAGCATTCCAACACCAGTTGTCGAAAATCTTTTTGATTTTTCAAAATTTATGCTAAAACACACCAATTTTTTTTTTAATTTTCTGAATGAAAGTAAATGCAGAAAATGAAATATTTACACACAATATTTTTGTGAGTCTGTGCAAAAGGATCATATCAGTTATGAAACATATCACTAACACCGTTAAGCTTCTAATCATTTTAAGTTCAAAACGATTCACATAGATTGACGATATAATGGTCCTCTTAAATTTTCATATAATTTTCAATCTACTCAGGATACTATTTAAGTGTTTTATGAACTTTGTTCAATTCACGTGTCCCACCTCTTGAATATACTCCCGTATCCAGAATCTCAATATTCAGACTTATAGGTATGAATACTACAATGATATCTGTACATAAATTAGGGGTTAAAGGCGAAAACTGAGGGATCTCAGGTCAGAACTTCCGTTCAGCAGAGAGATATCAGCTTCGACTTAGCAGTGTGTCCCCTTTAGAGGATCTTTTCAGCTACAACAGATGATTATCAATTTTATTGTCTAATCAACTAAGGGCTTTTTGCTATATTTCAAGAATTTTGGAGAAAGTATTAGCCAAGAACTAGGTCAGAACTACCGTTCAGCAAAAGTCCCGGAATAATACCCCAGACATCATAGAGTATCAACACCTAGTATATCAGAATACAAGATCTTTCAAACGAGATTTCAGGGGTTACCTATATATCCAAGTAATGTTCCCCACGAATATCACATGTTTGAAATTTTAGGTTTATATCCCGAATAAATCTACTAAATATACAAAAACCTATCGTCACATCATCAGTGAGACCGTTTATCACATTTGACATTACATTTCTTTAGCGTGCTGTGAAAGTTCACTGATGTACTATCATTTCCTCTTTTTCGCAACAAAACTCATTTTTCAGTTTTATCATCTTTTTGATTTTTTTCAAATTTTCTGATGTTTTTGGATTTTCTAAAATTCTTACTCCCCCTAAAATTCAAATACATCTAAATAAAATTATAAATAAACTGTACAAAACATGACAACTGATATCGAAATACTTCAATTCTCCACCCGTTAGGCTTAAACAATCAGAACTCCCCCTCACAACAAACTATTTTCCCATAATGATTTCAAAACACTTAAGTTTGTTTTAATCAGAATGGTTTTTCCGGAAAATAAGTTTAGTTGTTTTTACCTTTTGTAAAATTGGGGCAAAATCATCACATTGTTTATCAATACCATGAAAAATAGTTAACTCAGGTTCAATTTAATGACCTTGATTTAACCACTTTTAAGATCTAGCAATTAAACTCTTCAAACCTATTTTTCAACCAATTACCATCCGTTGGTTGAATTTTCAAGGTGCCGATTCCTACTCCTCGCTTACCAACCTGGGAGTTCCGGCAAATCCTGCAACTTCTCAAACACAGATTTAGAAAGATGTCGATTCATGATCCACAATACCATCTTGGGATCTCCGGCAAGTCAGATACTTATTCAATGAAAAATATGTCCACCCAAGCCTGACCTTCCTTGGGTGTAACATTTTCAGTTTCAACCGGGGTTTCAGTTTTTCGTTTAACTTGGTAAAATTCTTTTACCCCTTTAACCTTTCCCTGAATCATTTTTCCAAACATATTCTTAACAGCAGGGTTAAAAGCTTTTTCAACATCTAGTTCTTTCTTTATAGGAAAGAATTGATTTGAAATTTCAACTTTTCCGATTTTAGATTTGTAATTTTTCACATTTAGTGGCGGAAAACTCACATCATCCACTATCGGAACTTTCTTATCAACCTTTTTCTCAACATGTGGCTCCTCTGATTTTACGGAATCAAATTCATCACCAGAACTATTACCTGAACCTTTCACAACCCATTTTTGATTTGGCATATTATCTTTTCTTTTTGAAGCACTCTTTGAACATTCTCCTTTCTCAAAAGTTGAATTTTCAAAGCCTGTGAACTTCCGGGTTGACAGTTCAGTCTTCTCAACAATTTTTTCTTTCAATTTTCTTGAGACTTCTTGTTTTGGTCGAAAGGTCTTTGGACAATCTTTCGCAACATGACCCACAGCTTTACACTTTTACACTGAAAACAAGATCTCTTTTCAACCTTCTTCGGATCTTCCTTCTTCTTCAAGTCCTCTTGCTTCTTAGCAAGGAATTCTTGATTCGACTGCTTTCTAAATGATTGTTCTTTTTCAGCCTCTGACGTTTTCCCTGAAACAAACATAGTTTTTGGTTTATATATTTTCTCATTTTTATGGTTTTTCGGTGGAATAAAACCTAATCCTTTCTTTTTGAAATTACGATTATGGTTTGGTTTCTTTTGGAAACTATAACCACAATTGTAACCCATTTTCTTGTTGATTCTTTGTTGATCTCTTGAAGTGTATTGTTTAGATTTTCCATTAAGATTAAAATCTTTTATTTCAGAAATATTAATTTCTGTTAGTTTGAAAACCTTTTGAATCATTTCAAATCTGACACTTCTTATTGGAAAACTTTCATCAGAATATAATTTGTCAGAACCTTTCAAAGTATATGCCACATTGACTGATTCATCATTCAAATTAGATTTTGAAAGTAAAAACTCTTTATCATAAACCCACTTGTCCTTTTTGACTGTTTGCTTTGACGTATTTGACCCAGACTTTGACTCGGGTTTGGACTCCGGATTTGACTCCTCACTGTCATCTTTATTTAACACCTGATCAACCACACTTTTTATCAACTTTGATTCATGATCAGTGTCTGATGACGTGTATGTGACATCGATATTTTCTGGCAAGTTATCCAACGGTCCAGACTCCCATTTCAAATTGATTGCTTTATTGACTCTTTCGGAATTTGGATTTCGAGGTGAATATCCATTTTCGACTGGGGGCGGACATCTGTTATAGACCACACTTGATTTCTTACCAGAATTCTTCATTTTTTCTTCATCTTTTGTCACAGAATTTTCTTTTTCAAATATCTTCACTTCTTCAAATGTCTTCAAATCTTTCACCACTGGATAGATCCTGTCAACAACAAAAGTAGAACATGAGTAACTATCTAATAATTTCTTAACTTTCTCAGTTTCTATCTTTTGTGTTGCCAACTCAAGCTCGAGATCTGCACATTTCTTTATGTTATAGTTTGCCGTATCAAGCTGTCTCAGATAAGCTATCTTCAAAGTATTCATAGCTTCAGCTTGTTCACCATCAGAATCAGTATATTTGTTGATTTCTCTGTTCATTGTGTCCTACGATTCTTTCAACTTGTGAATATTGTGCAACAACTCATTGTTCTACTTAATTAGCGAATCACAGTTCATGCACTTTTCTTGGACCATGACCGGTTCAGCATCCACTTTAATCTCGAATTCAGGAACCTCTTTGACTGTCCTGCTTGAATTTAAAAATTGAGCTCTTCTCAATTTCTCAGCTTGTGCTTCTTCCTTCAATCTCTCTTCCTCTTCAGCCTCCTCTCTGATCTTTCTTCGTTTCTCTTCAGGAGCTTCCATGACTTTCCTGCACCTTTCTGCACCTTTTAGATCATAAGCATTAGCATAGAAAGCATGAGAAGTATTTTTGGCCATAAAATCTTTATCTGGACAAAAATCATCCCAAATGAATCCTTCAGCCAACTTCTCATCATCTTGTTCAGCTAAACACACTTTGCTTTCTTTCGGAAGATACTTTCCCAAGTGAAATTATCATATTTTCCCTGACTAACAACACATGCCTTTTTATCAACCACATCTCTCCCATGAGCCGTTTGTGCCTGATGCTGCTGTGCTGGTTGAGTGATTTGATGATAGATGGCCTTCTTGTGATAATCATTGTTTCCGAAAGGATTCTGGGCACCGGTAGCTTCACGGTTTTGCATTCCCTCTTGAAATGCCCTTTCTCCCTGCAACGAAAACACGTAACTTTAGATTTATCAAAACCTAAAGCTGAAATGTTTGCATCACGAAAATCATCACGGCCGGTAATTTGTTTAAACTTTTCAGCACGTCTCATCACACTCGCCATACACCATTTTATATCCATCAATTCCATTTCTTCAACATCGATTTGATCGTAATCGTTTTTCGTGAGCATTGGATTTCCGATCTTTCCTGCAACAAAACAACTGTAAGACTCTAAAATCATCCCTAACAAAGACATTTGATTCTTTGCAATATCTTTTGTGTAATCTTGATCATTTTCAAGGCTTAACACAATGTTACACTGAAGTTTTCTACCATTCTTTGTTACAGAGATATTAGGATCGAAAGATAAAAATATTGTGCTGTTGCTTGATCCTTGAGATGTCTTCTTTTCAGGAGAATATTTAACACTGTAAGCAGTTTCGATCTTAGGAGAAAATTTTGTTGAATCAGTAACATCATGCTTGTAGTACAAACTGATATCCTGTTCTCCATCATAATTCTTCATCCTAGCGATCTTTCTCTGCTCCATCTCTTGAGCTTCCAAATGCTTGATAAAATCTCCCAAGGTCATAGCTCTATAATCTTTTCTGTTAGATCTTAGCATCATCAGAAATGTTCCCCATGTTTCATGTGGAAGGGCATCTGCAAGTTTTTCAATTAATTCATCAGTTTCTTTCTTAATACCAAGTTTCGTCATATTTCTCACCAAGTTACAATATCTATCAATAATCTGCTTGGTGTTTTCAGAATTTAAACCACGAAACTATCTTCATGAGAGATTTTTTATTCTTAAGCATATCATCACTTCCAATAAACTTTGCTTCCAACTCTGTCCAAATTGAATATGCAGTTCCGTCATGTTGAAGCAAGATCAGAATGTCTTCTTTTATCGCTTGCTGAAGTAGACTCACCATAAGCTTCTCATCACGGTATTTCTTTTTATCATCTGAACTCATTTCTCGAAGTGTTTGCTGCACACCATTTTTCACTGGTCTAACATAAGGCTCTTCAGTGTGTTCCCACGCACCGAGATGATAAGCTTCAACCCAATTTCCGAATCGTTCCGACCACACATTGTAATCATCAATATCCATGAGTTTCGGTAGTTTCTGAGACGTTCCAGTTTCATTTTCGATCAAAGCACTTTGAGTAATCGAGGTCGGGGTAGCAAAAGCGTTATAAAATTCAGTATCCATCGTTCACAAATTGTTTTCAAATTTACAACACTTTTCTAATTTTAGCAATACTGTCTTTTTGAGCGAATTAACTGCTTAATCAATCGAGCGGAACAATCTAATTCCTTTGGAGCAGTCCAAGTACAATGTCAGTTTGAGCGAACTGACCTATAAGTGGTTCAATAAGATTGTCGAATAAGCGGACCAAGCAATGTGTAGGTCCCTGTTTCGTGACCGAAACCGTGATTCTTGTGAGATCGGCTCAAGACGGAAGAGATTAGAGATGCAAAAACAAACTTCTTTGTATTAATCGGTAGTTTAACATTACAAATCGGCCCGATTATATGATAACCGAACTAATACTAAAGGAGTATACATCCGGGGAGAGACCAAGTGGTGATCTCTCCCGGTGAGGTCTCAAACCTCCTCTAACTTCCCTTGTGTTGCAAATGGCAAGGGTTTTCTATTTATAGTCACACCCCTTGTCTTGCAAACACACACGGTCAACCGAATAACCCTCTCGTTTGACCACTTCAAACGAGCAGGTCTATACACGTTCGATAGACCGTTTCACTAACTATTACAAATTCAGCGTAAAATAATAACTAATCTATTCGACAAGCATCAGACACAAAATCTGCATCAACAAATTCCCCCTTGTCCGTTGTTGTCGAATGCTGAAAATGCAACTGCAATCGATCTTCAGTCAAGTATTCATCTTCTCTGTGTTAACAAATTCCCCCCTTGACCGATGATCCAGGTAAGTAGTA
The DNA here is from genome assembly GCF_002127325.2 of Helianthus annuus. Classification (NCBI taxonomy): domain Eukaryota; kingdom Viridiplantae; phylum Streptophyta; class Magnoliopsida; order Asterales; family Asteraceae; genus Helianthus; species Helianthus annuus. The sequence goes on from NC_035446.2 coordinate 4,244,121, forward strand.
TCTGGATGCTCCTTGTATAATATTTCCCCCTCAAAGTACGCGTATCCGTGTTGGGTGTTGTGCAATTTCCTCAAAAGGCTCAATTGACCGATCTTCCGCTGATCTTCCAATACTCCAACCGGCATTTGATAAGGGTTCCATTCTTTAAAAAAACTACATCAAGTCTTGATCTTCAAGCATACTACATTGATAGAGATTTCTGGTGAACCGTCTTCTGTAAACCGTCTTTGTGGAATCGACCAAGTAATGCACTTTAATCTTCAGCATCAACACTCAGGAAGTCAGCTAGACCAAGTGTATCCCTTGCAAGCTCAACCAAACAGCACGCTTAGTTGAACTACATCCAGATCTCATTGTCTCGCCTTTGTGAAGTTGACCACGTAATGCACTACGGATCTTCAGCATCAGTACTCAGGAAGTCAGCGTGACCAAGTACATCGTTTGCAAACTCAACGAATTGAGTTATCCCCAGATCCCTGTAAAATCCCAAAGAAACATCAAACCCAAAACCGAATCCTGCAGGTCTTCAGCCTTGAACTATCAACTTTCATAAAGATTCCCCCAGGTCTTCAGTAAACAGCGCTTTGAAACTACTGTCGACTTTAGATACCTGTATGTTTCCGTGCAAAACTCTTCACGCTGGCTGGAGAATTAATTAAAATCCTCAAATATGTGTCTGTGCAAAACATTCCACGCAGAACCGTTTGTATCACCAGAAAATCACAAACTCTACCACCTGTGATTGCGTTTAGAAATTTACCGAAGAAATTCAACATAAGAAAATTTTTATCCCCCCATTTCTTTGGTAAAATCTCTAAACCTTAACAGATTCTTTCCACTTCAAAGAAACTGTCGTCAATTTCACATAACAAATTCTCTCCACTGAGTAGAATTTATCTTCAAATGTTCACCAATTCCCTCCACTGAGCGGAACTGTCATCAATCTTCATTGAATGTTCTCGGTTGTTTGAAAAATCACGAAAATGACTTTCTTCTTTGCATATTCTAGTTGAATAAGAACGTCCCCTGGTACCCCGTAGGATCCGACTTGTATCCCTCCAAGGAATTTGTGAACTCGTTAGGACCGGTATTGACATTCTAGGTTCATTCATTCGTTACCAAATGCGAGAATATGACAATAAACAAAAAGATTTCTTCGTTGCATATTCTAGTTGATAAAGAAATTTCGCCTAGTAACCCGTAGGATCCGACTTGTATCCCTCCAAAGACTTTGTGAACTCGTTAGGACCGGTATTGACATTCCAGGTTCATACGTTCGTTTTCAAATGCGAGAATATGACAATAAACAAAATGCTTTCGAACATTTACGAATAATCGATAACCATCATAAATATTGGCGTGCGGAAGTGAACATACCATTTTTGTTTTTGGCCTATAGTAGTCACGTCACCATTTTTTGACATTTTCATCGGTAACCGTGACTGCCCCACAATTTTCAAAAATCAAGTTTTCATCATCTCTTGTTTTCATCATGCCGCATCATCCCGCGTGCTCCCAAATTCGTACGAATTTGATGTTGAGATTTGGAAGCCCGGTCAAATAATCTTCGCGGATACCCGACCCCACTTTGCAAGTCATGTAAAAACCTTGGCCCATGTAGTGATCGTGTAGTCTCGGCCAGCTAGTTGTTTAAAAAAAATTTAAGAACCAAGTTTGCATCAAAACTCAAAGCCCACAATTGAACTTATAAGACCCGGCCCGCTAAAATAATCCATACTTAAACCCAAATTCGAACACTCATTAGAGTTCCACCGTGATCCAGAAAGGAATATAACAAACACTTGAAAACCCAAGTATCCTTTTAACACCCCACTTGAACTATATGGATCCACCCAAGAGAATGTTCGGATGTTGGGCTTCCAGGTGGGCCTAAGATAATGTTCAAACATAATAATTTTCCAATAAAAGGCCAAAGTCACTACATGCTCATTGGCCGACAACAAAACCCTAGACACAAAGAGATGTCAGTTGCCATCTCTTCATCTTTTCTTTGTCTGCGATGAACAAAACAAGAAAAATAACCTGAGCAGCCTCAATCTCTCTTTCTCTCTGAGATATACTTCAGCCGACAACCATGGTTGTCCAGCGATTCATAAACATCAAACAGTTCCTGTGACATACAAACTCAAACCTGCAAATTCACGAAGGATATATCTTTCGAAGTTGTTGAGGATGAGGGTGATCATTCGAAATCTGTCTGATCTTTCGATTCTGGATCCTTCGAAACTGTATGATCTTTCGATTCTGGATCCTTCGAAACTGTCTGATCTTTCGAAATATGCTGGATCTTTCGAAGTTGTTGAGGGTAAAGATGATCCTTCGAAGTTGTTGAGGGTAAAGATGATCCTTCGAAAAAGGATGATCCTTCGAAATCATCTGGATCCTTCGATACACAACAACTCCACCTTTTTCATCTTTCGGTGTATGAAGCCGCCAAGAACATCAAGAACATCAAGAACACAGCGACTGTTAGTTTTCCAGATTTGACGAAAATCACACATTTGATGATGAAAACTTGAAAGACATGGTGTAAAACATAATACATAACCCTCTGATGTATTTCGTGAAAGGTCAGACCCATCCATTCGGGTCAGATCTGGGTTTTTCTTGATTTTCACCATTTTTACATCTTGAATAAAAAGCACAAAAATCACAGATCTAGAGCACATGTGACTTAGTAAACGGTTAGATTTACTAAATCGGGCACCATGGCTCTGATACCACTTGTAGGTCCCTGTTTCGTGACCGAAACCGTGATTCTTGTGAGATCGGTTCAAGACGGAAGAGATTAGAGATGCAAAAACAAACTTCTTTATATTAATCGGTATTATAACATTACAAATCGGCCCGATTATATGATAACCGAACTAATACCAAAGGAGTATACATCCGGGGAGAGACCAAGTGGTGATCTCTCCCGGTGAGGTCTCAAACCTCCTCTAAATTCCCTTGTGTTGCAAATGGCAAGGGTTTTCTATTTATAGTCACACCCCTTGTCTTGCAAACACACACGGTCAACCGAATAACCCTCTCGTTTGACCACTTCAAACGAGCGGGTCTATACACGTTCGATAGACCGTTTCACTAACTATTACAAATTCAGCGTAAAATAATAACTAATCTATTCGACAAGCATCGGACACAAAATCTGCATCAACACAATGTCCGAAAGAGTGGTCCAAAAGCTATTCGTACGAGCGGTTCAACAGTTAATTGTTCGAGCGGTTTAGACAGTGTCCGTTCGAGCGGTTCATAAATTTTCAATTCGAGCGGTCCAACAATGTACTAATGAGCGATCCAAAGATGTCAAATGAGCGATCCAAGCTGAAATTTTCGAGCGATTCCACTAAAAACTGTTCTTTGGAGCGGTCCAGAAGGGTAATTTGGAGCGGTCCAATAGCTTACGTCATGTTTTGCGCGAATCTGAATGAATAAATCACCTAAAATCTTAGTTTCTACGTCGATTTTAGTTCTAAAAACTTCAAGGATTTGTTAATTCATGATTCCGAGTGCACTGTGTGATTTTGAGCTTGTTTTACCGTGAAAAATTTTGAAAAGTGAAGAAAGAGTAGAAAATCAGAAAAATAGCAGCTAAAATTGCAAGAACTCCTCCTCCTGATCTCTGATACCACTTGTAGGATCGATCTCTGACCTGTTTGAGTCGTTCAGAGTAGTTCTTATCCGAATTAAGATGCGGAAACTAATAATTCGGTGCTATTCAAGCTGAATTCACTTTAATCTTGCTGTTTTATTGATCTTCAACTCCATTACAAGGTTTGACAGCACTTCGGCAGCACTACGTGGCTCAACCGGAAGATTACACCCTTTACTATGTGCTAGGATCGCTCTACTATTTATAGATAAGCTGTTCCGCTTATATGACACCCATATAAGCGATCCTGAGCTTTGCCATATAAGCGATCCATACAGAATCTTAATAAGCGATCCTAACCTATCCTGACACATAAGCATAAGCGGTCCTAGAGTATGTACATATAAGCGATCCTATACAATCTCCTATTTCTAGGTATCCGTGCCATGTCTGATCTGTTCATTCTTCAAGACTCGATGTAAGACGTAGTCAGCAGACGTAAGTGCACCAACATAACCGATGACTTTGGACAGTTGACTGAAGAATTTGACCCTCCAGACTCAGACTTTGACTCAAGTTCCTCCTCAGTATCCAACACCTGACCAACCACCTTTTTGATTAACTCAGACTCATGATCAGTATCGGACGAGTTAAATGTGACATCAATGTTATCTGGTAAAACGTCAGTTGTGTCGTTTTTAGCTTTATATTGACTGCCTTTTCAAGTTGCTCGTCGTTTGGTTTCCTAGGAGAGTACCCTTCCCAAATTGGAGGCAGACACTTGTTATAGCTGACACTCGGTTTCTTACCACAATCTTTCTTCTTCTTTGGCTTCTCGTCTTGAAAAGCTTCCATACCTGCAACAGTTGGGTAAATACGATCAATGAGATAATTAGAACTAGAATTACTTTGTAACAAACGTCTACTTCTCTCATTCTTGATTTTTTGTCTCCAACTCTTGCTTCCATTTAGCACTCTCTTCGATGTAAAAGTTGATGGCTTTCTGTTTTGTCATCATCACAGCATTCATCATCATAAGTGCTTGTTCTCTCTCAAAATTTGTCTTTTGGAGACCAGTTACTGTTTTGTTTAAGATATCATAAGATTCTTTTACATAGTTGAGGGTGAACAGTAACTGCTCTTTCTTCTTCTCATATTCAGCAATGATGTCGTCTTTTGCTGCACATTCCTTGCAAGCTTCCAAACACTTCATCCAAGGCTTGACGACTTCAACATTTTTTTCTATTTCAATTGTTTTCACCACTTCTATCACTTTTTCTTCTTCTTTCACCTTCTCAGCTTCAATTACTATCTCATCTTCAGCAATCTTCTCAGCAACACTTTCAACATTCACATTCTGAACAACATTTTCAGATTTCATTTGTTGTTGTTCTTTAGCAGCTCTTTTCTCTTTCAGTTTCTCCAAGCGATCTGCAAAATAGAAATGAAAACTTTCAGGAGAAAGATGAGTTTTAGCAACACTAATATGTTTTTCCTCCTCATCATCACTGCTACTATCAACTGGTGATTGATCAAATTGTACAGAATTTTCAGAATCAGCATCTGATAAATCAGAATCAGATGGTGTTTGATCAAAAACAACTTCCTTTTCTGAACTAATAACATTTTGAACACTCTCATCTGAAATTCGTAAGTTTTCATCAGAACTTTCTGAACTTTCTTCAGAAACACTAGACTCTTCATCCACACTCTTCACATTCACTCCGATAGACTTCATCCACGTGGTAAACATGTCTTGTTCTTTGACAATCTTAGCGATGAAAGCTTTGTATTCTCCTTTTTCATCAACGAACATATCCCAGCTGATTCCTTCAGGTAGTCTCTCATCGTCTTGATCGACTATACATGCTTTGCTTTCCAATGATATGTAGTTGTTCCAGTTAAAGTCTACTAAACACGCACTCTTAGAATCCTCAAACTTTCTACCATGAGCCGTCGGTGAGTCTTGTGATTGACCAACTTGCTGATAAATGGCTTTCCTGTAGTAGTCGTCTTTTCCGAACGGATTCTGAGCGCCACTAGCTTCCCTGTTCTTGCACTCTCGCTTGAAATGGCCTTTCTCCCTGCAACGAAAACAAGTAACTTTAGATTTATCAAAACCTAAAGTAGATACATGAGCATCAAGAAAGTCATTTCTCCCGGCAATTGTCTTAAACTTTTCAGCACGTCTAAGAACACTAGCAAGACACCATTTAATATCCATCAGTTCCATCTCTTCAGCGTCTATCTGATCGTAATCTTCCTTTGTAAGCATAGGATTCCCGATCCGACCAGCTACAAGACCCTCATAAGATAACAACACGGAAGCAAGTAGAGCCATGTGGTCTTTAGCAGTGTCTTCTGAAAAACATTAACCTTCAGGAAGATTTAGAGCAATGTTGCATTGAATCACGTAACCATTTCCCGTCTTTGTGCCCTGAGACTGAAAGCTTGTATTTGACTCTTTAGGATTGACACATGGAAATGATGAGAATCCGCTGCTGCTTTTGCTAGAACCCTGATCAGCTTTTTCTGTTGAATCACCAGCACTGAATGCAGTTTGGATTTTCGGACTTCTCTCTGATTCTGGAACCGGAATACTACCTTTATAATACATCTTCACGTCCTGTTGACCACTCGGACTGTTCATCCTAGCGATCTTCTGCTGTTCCAAATCTTGACTCTCGATCTTTTCTATAAACTGAGAAATCGTTAATCCGTCATAAACACCCGTGTTCTTCAGAATCATCAGATATGTTCCCCACTCTTTCTGTCGTAGTGCATCGGCTAGCTTGTCTACCCACTCTTCACGATCTTTGGTAATACTCAATATCGACATTGATCGCACAAGGTGGCAATATCTCTCAATCAGCTTCTTTGTGTCTTCAACCGGTAGACTGCTGAATAGATCAAACTCTTTCTTTAGCAACGCCTTCTTGCTTTTAATCATATTCTCGCTACCCTCAAATTTGACTCTAAATGCCTCCCAGATTGACTTTGCAGTTTTGTCATGTTGGAGCAATATGAATATGTCTTCTTTAATTGCTTGTTGCAACAGACTAATCATCATTTTCTCAGCTTTGTACATAACCCGTTCCTGATCCGCAAACTCTGATAACTCCTTGGGAACCTGCAAATCCATTCGAGGCAACAAGTATTTCTTTAATATGCATTCCCATGACCTAAGATGGTTCGCCTGAACCCAGTTCTCGAATCTATCTTTCCACCCATAATATTCTTCGATACTCATCAATTTAGGGGGCTTTTGGGTGGTTCCCGTCTCGTTTTCTATACTCATGGCTTGAATAACAGCAGATGGACCAGACGGTCTTGCAAATGCATTATAGAACTCGGTATCCATGATGACTTAGCACGTCGTTCAAAATCAGTGAAAAATAAGCGAAACCATATGTCTGAATGTCCTTATGAGCTAAACTAGAATGATCACAAAAGCGAAACCTTTGATGTTCTTAAAAGCGAAACCACTAATGTTCAAATGAGCGAAACTACTGGTGACACAAGAGCGAAACCTTCTTGACACAAGAGCGAAATCAGACACTACTGGGCCTTTGGAGCGAACCTCTGGTTATTCAGGAGCGAAACCTCAAAATACTTTTGAAAAAGGAGTTTGATTTGTTTAGATGATTAAAGAATGAGAGTACAAAACAGATCATTGAAAGATATTGCAACTTGTTAGTGAATATGAAGAGGTTAAGCATCAACAAAGACAACGAAGAGTTAACTGAAAAACTTGCAGATGCTTTACCACATGAAACTTGGGGAACATATCTGATGATGCTCAGGAACAAAAACGGCTTTACCACGTTAACCTTGAGCAAATTCATTGAAAAGTTGTAAGCTCAAGAAATGGAACAAAGAAAGATTGTTCGGATGAAAGATTTCGATGGTGAACAGGATATTGGGTTGTACTACAAAGCAGGGGTTAATGAGAAGCCTACGGATCTATCTCCAAAAATAGAAACTGCTTACAACGCCAAGAATTCTCCTGGAAGTTCATCATCAGGATCAAACAACAAAACTAGTTTCACATCATTTCCGTCTTTTGATCCAAACATTTCAGCAACAAAAAATGGGAGAAAACTTCAGTGCATTATTGTTTTAAATCTTGAAAATGATCAAGATTATTCTGAGGAAGTTGCTAAAAACCATATGTCTTTATTAGGAATGGTTTTAGAATCTTACAGTTGTTTTGTTGCAGGTCGTATCGGGAATCCAATCCTAACAAAAGAAGATTATGACCAGATAGATGCTGAAGAGATGGAGCTGATGGACATAAAATGGTGTTTGGCCAGCGTTTTAAGAAGAGCTGAGAAATTCAAGCAGATCACGGGGAGAGATGATCTTCGTGAAGCTAATGTTTCTACTTTAGGTTTTGACAATTCTAAAGTCACTTGTTTTCGTTGCAGGGAAAAAGGTCACTTCAAGAGGGAGTGCACCAACCGCGAAGCAAGTGGAGCTCAGAATCCTTTCAACAACAACAATGATTACTATCGGAAAGCCGTCTACCATCAAGTTGCTCAACAACCATCTCAACAACATCAACATCAAGCAGAAACTGCACGTGGAAGAATAGTTGAAGATTCTGGAAAGAGAGCATGTGTAGTTAATCAGGATGAAAAGAAGTCATTCAACTGGGATAAATATGTATTAGCTGATGAAAAAGCTTGTTTAATCAATCAAGATGATGAAAAGTTACCCGAGGGTTTTAGCTGGGAGAATTTCACTTGGGATAACTATATTCTTGATCAAGCTACAGCTTACACAACATTTGTTGCCAAAGTTGAGGAAGAAAGTGATGATGATACTGAGTATTATGCCCGAGAAATGGAAAAACATCTAAAGATGATGGCAGAAAGCGATAGTGAGGATGAGAAGGCAAAGAAGAAAAAGAAGAAAGTAAAGACACCGGTTAGCAGCGATGATGAGACAGTACCGGTAGTGAGAAGAAAAGTGAAAGAAACTCCAAAGTTCGAGATTAATGAAGAAGCCATTGCAAAGAAGAGTCCAATAACTTGTGAAAATTATGAAGTTGTAAAGAAATAGAATAGTTCATTGATCCACAATATGAACAGATTGAAAGAATCATATGATGTGTTGAACAAGGCAATGAATATGTACAACGACACAAGTGAAGAGCAGGATACAGCAATGAAAACACTTCAGGGAGCTTTTATGGTCAAACAAAAAGTTGTAAACAATTATATTGAGAAGTGTGCTGAACTCGAACAGAAATTTGAACTTCAAAGAATTGAAACTGAAAGAGTTAACCGTTTATTGAAAAGTTATTCATGTTCATCTTATGTCATTGACGGGATTTATCCGATGGCTGAAAGCTTGAAGGCATTTGAAGACAATGAAGTAACTGAAGAAAAGAAAGTTTCAGAAGAAAAGGTTGAACAAAAGACTCCAGTGAAAAAGACTAAAAAGAAGAAAGACACTGAAAAGACGCCATCTGGTAAGAAACAAGGTGTCAGTTACAACAAGTGTCCACCTCCGCTGGAAAACGGATATCTGGCTAGAAATCCAAATGATGAAAGAGTCAAAAAGGCAACAAATTTACAATGGGAGTCGGAGTCATCAGTAAACTTGCCAGATAGTATTGATGTCGTGTTACATCATCTGACACTGATCAACAGTCTCAATTGATGAAGAAAGTAGTGGATCATGTGTTAGAAAACGATGAGATAAAGGAGTCAAAGTCGGAGTTCGCGTCAGAGTCAAAGTTTGGGTCAAGCACACCGTGTCAAACAGAAAAACAGGACAAAATAGTTTATTATAGAAAATTTCTGTTATCAAAATCTGATTTGGATGATGAGTTGTTTAAAGTTGCTTACACTTTGAATGATTCTAACAAATTATATTCTGATGAGGAATTTCCAATAAGAGGTGTCAAAACTGAACTGATAAACAAGGTTTTCAAACTCACATAAATTAATATTTCTGAAATAAAAGACTTATGTCTAAATGAAAAACCAAAAAAATACACCTCAAGAGTACAACAAAGATTAAACAAGAAAAAGGGTTACGTTTCTGGTTCTGGTTTTCAAAAGAAATCAAACTATAACGGTAATTTCAAAAAGAAAGGTCTTGGTTTTACTCCTACAGAAAAACAGAAAAATGAAAAATATGTTAGTGATTTTAAATTTGAAAATGATATTTGTTTCAGGAACGTCATCTGAAGAAGAAGAAAAGAAAGATTTCTGGAGGCAGTCAAACAATGAGTTCCTTGTAAAGAAGCAAGAGGAAATGAAGAAGATGGCTGAGCAGAAGAAAGATACAATTAAAACAGGGAGTATCTCGTAAACTCAAAGAGAAAGTGGCTGAGTTTGAACCACCAATTGATAGAACAAAATTGTTTAAAAATTCTACATTTGAATTTGGTGAATGTTCAAACAAGTTTTACAAGAAGAGAGCTAAATCTGACAACCAGAAGTGGGTTGTTAAGAAAGCTACTGATAGCACTAGCGATGATTCTGATAGGTCAAAATGAGAGGAGCTAACTTCTGGCGATGAATCTGACTCCACAGAGTCAGATGAGCCACAGATTGTTACAAAAAATGAAGCTGGTTTGAAAAATGAAGAATCAGTTCTGATTGTGAATGATGAGAACTTTCCATCACTTCGGGCTGAAAAATATAAAAAGAAAATTGGTAAAGTTGAAATTTCTAACCAATTTTATAATGACAAGCAGGAGTTTGATGCTGAGAAGGTCTTTAACCCCAAGGTTAAACATATCTTTGGAAAGATGATTGACCGAAAAGTCAAAGGGGTTAAAGAATTTTATGAGAAGAAGAGGAAAGGTAAGAAACCGAGTGATGGTGACTCGGTAAAACCCAAGGCTAGTCAGGCTTGGGTGGATATTTTCTTCGACTAAAAACCTGACTTGCCGGAGCTCCCAGGTTGGTAAGCGAGGAGCAGGTATCAGCATCTTTCTTGAGAAAATTTTCTTCGGTAATGTCAATCATACAAACGGTAAAAAGGTTTGGTTGTGTTTGTGTTTACAAGTGGTTATATTAGAGAGATTTGATTGTGCATATGGTAAATCAAGGACATTAATTTGTACTTGCATTTTCCTACAAGTGGTTGACAGACAACATGATGAACCACATCCCCGAACTTATTATTGATAAACCTAGAAGTGGTAAAATCAATCAAACCTATTTTCCGGAAAAACCATTTTGATTAAAACAAACTTAAGTGTTTTGAAATCTAAATGGGAAAATAGTTTGTTGATAGGGGGAGTTCTAATTTTTTATGCAAAGTGAATGGCGATTTGATGTGATTTGATATCGGTTGTCATATTTCTGTATAGTTTGTTTTACATTTCATGTTTCAAGAGAGTCAAGAGCTTAGATAGTTTTCACTTTTTCTTTAATGTGTTTGAATTTTAGGGGGAGTAGAAAATTTCAGAAAATCCAAAAACATTAGAAAATTTGAAAAAGCCAAAAACATGATAAAATCAAAAATGAGTTTTGTTGTGAAAAAGAGGAAATGATAGTACATCAGTAAACTATCACAGCATGCTAAAGATGTGAAATGTTTAAAAGTGATAAACAATCTTACTACGGATGTGTCAGTAGATTTTTACACACTTAGTAAGTTGAAACGAGATATAAACCTAAATTCAAACTTGCTTAATTCGTGGGTAACTATTCTTGGATATATGGGTAACCCCCAAAATCTTGTTTGAAAGGTCCCTCTTTCTGAGATACTAGGTCTTTATACTCAGTGATATCTAGGGTATAATTTCGGGACTTCTGCTGTATGGAAATACTAACCTAGTCCTCGAATAATACTTTCTGCAAAAGCTTTGAAATATAAGCTCGCCCTCAGCAATCTGATTAAACAATAAAATTGATAATCTTTGCTGTTGTAACAAAAGATCCTCTAAAGGGGACCCACCAAAATTCGAAGCCGCCATCTTTCTGCGTATACGGAAGTATCGACCTGAGCTCTCACGGCCCTCGCACATAACCCCTTTACAGATATCATCTGTGGTATACTCACCTGTAAGACTGAACATTGGGATCTGGATACAGGAGTATATTCAAGTGGAGTGATACTCAATTAAGCTCAAGTTTCTAAAACATTAATATCAAGTTTCTAAAACATTAATATCGTATCTCGAATCAATTAAAATTTGTGTGAAAATTTAAAGTGGACCAATATACTGACAATCTAGGTAAATTGTTTAGAACTTAGAATGTTTAAAGCTTAACGGTGTTGGTGATTTGTCTCAAAAACTGATATGATCCTCTTACACGAACTCACAAAAATATTGTTTGTAAATATTTCATTTCTGCATCTTTATTTTCTTTTAGAAAATTCAAAAAAGATTTTCGGTGTGTTTTAGCATAAATTTTTAAAAAATTCAAAAAGATTTTCGATGACTGATATTGAAAAGCTGATTTTCAAAATTCCAAGTGCTAAACATGATGAACAGATGGTTTGGGAGAGTGTGTTTGTTTTGATAAGAAAAACGATATTGTCGTAACTGGTTCATCAGAAATAAATTGATATATTTGTTTGTGATATTTTTAAATGGTGTCTATATGCTTAAATGTTTATCATTAAACTTATGTTTGTGGTAGAGTTTTATGCAGGAAAAGTCAACATTTGAGGGGGAGTGCATGTTGGTGATGATGAATTTAAAGATGTCAACATCTAAGAGAAGAAGTTTCTTGGTGATTTAAGAGAAAGAGATGAAGATAGAGAGAGAGAAGCCCGGAGACTGTTCAAGACTGAAGAAATGAAGATACAGTATTGTCGTAACTCGATAATCGACTCGTCAACATCTGAGGGGGAATTTGTTGGTGCACTACATCTGTCGACTTCGTCTTGTATCGAGTCTTAGTTTTAGATTGTTAGATTAGGGCACGTTATACGAGAAAATAGAATAGCATATATGTCTTAGGAGTGGGTTTCGCTTATAGGGACATATAGGTAGTTTCGCTTATATGGCAACTTGTAGTTTCGCTTATATGTCAGTTGGTGGTTTCGCTCATACGACATGTCCCTTGGAGCGAAACCTGAAGCCCTATATATAGGGACACATGATCGAAACCTTGTAACATTCCCTTGTAACTCATACCGAAGTGCTGCCGGTGTGAGATTTGGATGTAATCTGTCATATATCAATACAAGAAGTTTTAAAAGTGATTTGCTAGCTGTTTCTAATTCAGATACTTGTTTTCCGCACCTGTATCTGATCAAAACTCCTCTGAACGACTCATTCGGGTCGAAAGACAATCCTACACAAACCGATCTAACCATCATCGAACTCGAATCTCGAATTACGCAAACTTTGGTTGTTATTATACATGTGCGTGTGCCTTATGTGTTACCTGTGCACGTTTACTTTATGTTTTGTGTGGTAATCAAACGAATCAATCGAAACTCGAAACATAAGACAATGCAATCGAAATCGAATTACGACGAATGGTAATGTAAGGGTAGGATGAAATATAGGTGATTGTATGTTAGATATAGTAGTTGGGACTGAAAGTAATTTGAATGGGAAACTCTACCGTACTCGTATCGTCTTCAATCGAACCCGAAATATCGAAAATCGTCGCACTAAACACTCGAAACAGGCTGTTGATCGATCAGGCTGTCAGCCGATCGAACAGCCCAGCCGATCGGACGGACTGTCCGATCGAGCAGGCTGTCCTATCGGGATGCCTGGCCGATCGGCCAGCCCTTTCCTCTTTTGGAGCCTATAAATAGGGCTGTCATTGTCATTCTTTCCACTTTTGGAAACTCTCTGACCGGCCAACTCGTGCTCTCCACCTTTTCTCAGATTTCTTCCAATTTCGATAAGTTTTCATCCTAAATCTTGTACTTTCTTGATCAAAACATGCTCCTACACCTTTCTATCTTTCCAATCTTGATTTCTAACCGTGAATCATCAAGATCTAAGCATTCTAGGATGATGTCATCATGGTGTTCTTCAAGAACATCATGATTTGGCCTTAATCCACCATGAATAGCTTGGATCTAACCGATTTCCACATAAACAAGCTAAGATCTAGCAAAGATCTAAATATCCCCGTGATATAAAGGATTGAAAGGAAGATTCCAACTTTCTTTCAACTCTTTTACACTAAATGCCTTCAAACCGGTAGAAGCGGAACTTGAGCCAACTCACCAATTATTCCGATGGTTGTGTGGTTCAAGATTCAGATTCTATCTACGAGGTTCACCGATTTCAGGTTAAACTTCAAACTACCGTTCCGAACTGTTCACCGGCCGGACTTGGGTGATTCCTATCCGAGCAGGGGAAACAAGTAAGAACGAAAGTTCCATGGTTCAGCTCGTTGTCAAACTACCTCAATATAGCATCAAATAATCAGAACAGCCAAGTGCTAGAAGAACAGGCCGACCAGGTCATGATGTTGGTCGAACGGTTAGGCTGTTCGAACGAACAGCCCAACCGATCGGACATACCAGTCGATCGACCAGGCCAGCCGATCGGTTCGCATGTGGCCCCACACTTTGACAATTTCATGAAGTATAGTATTGAACGAGATGATTTTCGAATCGAACAACTGTTTGTCAACATTACTCCTCGGATCATGAGATACTATGCTTCAACCCTTAATCGATTATCAACTCGTTGGACGTATAGGAATATCACCCGATCGAGCATGCTGTTCGATCGAGTATGCTGTTCGATTGAGTGACATCCTGTGTTGCGGACTACAACTGAAGTTCCTAACCAATCGGTTAAGCCGGCCGATCGAACAGACCGTTCGATCGACCGACCTGAAAGGTAAGAAAACTTTAGTGTTCTCAAATACTACAATGAAAACTTCAAAAGGTCAAACCATCATACACAAACGCATCTCACTCAAAGGAAGAAACAATCCACTCGAACAGTCCAGCCGATCGAGCCTACCGGCCGATCGAACGGACTGTCCGAACGGATTGTCTAACTGAACGAACAACCCGTTCGATCGAACCTGCCGATCGATCGACCAGGCTGTTCAACCCATTTACACTTGTTTCCATTCTACATGTTGCTCATCATTATGCTATCGAACTATTCAGGCTAACCCTACTCTCAAGCGCTCCCTTCAATCCACCAATCCATCGCTGTGAGTATACTCGATCCCTTTTTGCTTTAAGCACTTTTGGGTGTTACATACGTTACTTATATCAAAACACAATCGATCACACTACTCAAACTATTTGAACGCTAACCAATATGCATGTATTACGTGACTAAATAAATGCTTGTAGATTGTGTTTACACGTGGAATGTTGTCTACCTGCCTTAACGACGTAGTACTATAGTTTGGACTCAGCACCCGTGCACACGGGGGTTGTTAAGGACAATTAATTGCATGGATTACGGTGGTAATCATGTATTGCGAACTGTCCCGGACGGTCAACCCGCAGTCATTGGTATCGATAGGTCCATGTCGATAATTAACATGTTTCGTTTTCCTCTGTGTACGTGTTGGTTATGCGTAAACTATTCGAACTCTATATGCTATTATCAAACTTGTATGCTCACCTTTACATTATCTGTATTGACTTTATTTTAACGTATGTGACAGGTGTTTAAGATGTTTGCTTGCTAGGAAAGCGAGGCTAGAATAAAGCTCTATAGGCCCCCAACAAATAGTTGTCTGTCAAGAAGGAGCAACTAGAGCATAGTTATCTGTAGATCTTGTCAGGTTGGGTCATTAGGAGCCTTTGAACAATATTTATTTGCTTTAATTAAATCTGAGTCGTCGGAATAGAATATTTGACTGGATGTTATCTGTAATAATGTATTGTATTATTTAGGCACGGTATGGGACGTGTCATTTAAACTGAATAGTGATGATAATTGTTATGGAAACTTCTGGACAATCTGTTTCGCTCAGTGCCATGCCCCGATGATTCCGCCATCGGTTGGGGTGTGACAGATTGGTATCAGAGCCATAAGTATAGGAAAACACGACCTAGTACGGGTCGCTGTCTTAGAGACCTAGACTATAGTTAGGAACCAACAGACCGAGTTTAGGTGCTACATCCTGCTATTCCTCGCTATCACAGTACTCGAATCCTCAAATAAAAATCAAACGATTTAGTCAAGATTAGGTGTGGAAGCCGCAAACTCTCTACTAAATTGTTTGATCAGTGCTGATTTTATCAATTTATCAATGATTTCCTCATTCTTTTCCATAACGAACGAGGAGAATTATACCAAATTAGGAGTGAAATCCATATTTTGATGAATAAACTCCTCAAGTTTTACTAAAACAAGGAAGAAATTGCTAAGCCAGGGGTGAAACCCGAACCTTGGTAACTTATTCCAACTTTTACTCATATCACCAAAGCCTCTACGGACTCCAACGACCTGAACTCATGAGTATGACCTAGGGAATACGTGTTGAATGCCCAAGAATTGAGGCAGAAACGCGATCCCGAAAGTCGAAAGGTGACGACAAGTCTGCTGGGAATAGTCGAATCACTTTGGGTAGGCAATGTCTAGTAGCCGTAGACAGACCATTTCCTCGATTTTACGTGTTTCGATTCTGAGCCCGCAACTGCCGACTCTCATAATCTGTCGATTTTTATGTGTTTTATGTGTATTTACCTGTTTATGTGTTTAATTTTGATGTTCGCCGATTTTTGCTATTACTTCGATCAACACACACGACCCGTATTGCTATCCTACCTCGAAATGCTAACAAGTCGCTGCAGTTCTAGACAATATTATGCTACGATACGATTATACTATGCTACTCGATATGCTATACAAATGACACGCGAGCTTTGAATGATAGGATATTCAGGCAGTCAGAATGCTTTATGTGCTTATAGGGGAATTACGTGACATTAACTGCCTCTGTGATTGAATCCCTATGTGCTTATGTGCCTCTGTGTTTATGTGTCTCTGTGCTCTACGTGCCTATGTGCTTCTGTGATTCCGTGAATTTGTGGTTATGTGTCTACGTGTTTATGTGATGCATGATTCGACGTATTTCTAAGCTTTAGTGAGTAGTAGACGTGTGAGGTGAGATTCGAATTGTTGTGTTTGAGACATACAACTGTGTCTGTTGCAGACCATGTCGTCATCTGGACACTGAACCCCACTTACTCGCCAAGAGAAGAGAGACAGGCGTCTCGCTACTGTCATTGCCAAGAGTGTGGCAAAAGCTATGAGCGATGTCTTTGAAAATGCCAGCAAGTCATCTGAGGAGTCGCGAATCGATGCTCCTAAGGATGCCAACAAGACTGGTTTCAGCTTCAAACAGTTTAAAGCATGCGGACCCAAGGAAT
Organism: Helianthus annuus; assembly: GCF_002127325.2. Classification (NCBI taxonomy): domain Eukaryota; kingdom Viridiplantae; phylum Streptophyta; class Magnoliopsida; order Asterales; family Asteraceae; genus Helianthus; species Helianthus annuus. The sequence continues at coordinate 4,261,030 of NC_035446.2, forward strand.
TCACTAGAGAAGATGGCCCTACCGCCATGTTTCAATGGTTCGATTCAGTTGAAGTTACTCTGCGCCAAAGCGGCTGTCCTAAGAATCTCCGCACCCTCAATGCTATAGGCGTCTTCCATGCCTGAGCTCTAGACTGGTGGACGGCCGAACGAAACAAGCGCGGAAATGATGCAGCTTATGAGCTGACTTGGGAGGAGTTAAAGGCTATTATGATGGACGAATTTTTCCCTCCCCATGAACGCCAAAAGCTGGAGGATGAGTTTTGGAACATCAAGCAGAAGGACGGAGACAACGCTGCTCTAACTACTCGCTTCAAGCAGCTTAGCATTATCTGTCCGGATCAAGTCAAGACGTCAGACATGCCCATCAGGAAGTATATTCAAGCCCTACCCGATTGTGTTGCCGATTTTTTTCATGCTGCCAAGCCATCATCGATCGAAGAAACCTACCTGCTTGCCGCTAAGATCAATGACAAGCGGGTAAAGTCTGGTTTTTGGGATAAGCATACCAAGTCGCTGCACCAAGCCACCGCCACATCAACCGTCGACACCACCACTGCTCAACCCTCCAAGTCATCAAGAAGAAAGAAGAAGCACAACAACAACAGCTCCAGCAACAAGAATTGTGCTATGACAACAACTGCTGCCCCTCTGCAAGCCGTACAGACTCAGCAGCAGTCTCACCACCGACAAGCTCCTGTGATCAATGCGCTGCCAGCTAAGCGCGCTTACACAAGTCCCCACCCACTCTGCCCGACATGCTCATACCATCATCTGGTGGGAATCGCCTGTCGTTTCTGCGCCCACTGCAACCTCTACGGGGATTTCACTGCGAATTGTCGCTATGGTCCCCGTCAAGCCCAGTTCAAGCCGCCGCTCATCAAGCTCTACTTCCAGCCCCTCAAGGCCAACCAGCAGCTCAACACCCGCGGTCAATGCTCGAGTCTGCTTTGCATGTGGTGACTCTAACCACTTTGCGAACATGTGTCCGAACCGGGTTGTGAAACAAGAACCCCAGCAGCAGCAACAGCAGCAGCCTCAGCAGCAACAGCAAGCAGCCCGCGCCAGAACTTTTAACATCAACGCCCGTCAAGCCCAGGCTGACAACAACGTGGTTAATGGTGCGTTCCTTGTGAATGGTATTTATGCATCATGTTTGTTTGATACTGGAGCCGATAACTGCTTTGTGTCGTTTGAATTCGAAAAGCTCCTTACTCGTAAATGTTCTTATCTCCCCTCGTCATTCGAAGTCGAAGTTGCTACTGGAAGAACCGTCGCCGTTAACTTTGTTCTTCGTGATTGTACCCTCGAGCTCAACAATCACCTCTTCCCAATTGATCTCATCCCCATGTAACTCGGAAGTTTTGACGTCATAGTAGGCATGGACTTTCTTCGCGAAAACCATGCTGAAGTTGTGTGCTTTGAAAAGATGTTTCGATTCTCGCTCGTGAATGGTGATCTTTTGTGTGTGTGTACGGTGAAACAGCTTCAAAAGGCCTCAAACTCATGTCATGCATCCAAGCTAGCAAGTATCTCCGCAAGGAATACAGAGCTTTCTTGGCCAACATTGTAGTAGTAGAGGAGGAAAAGAAAAAGAAGGTTGAAGTCAAAGACGTCCCAGTGGTTCGTAAATTTCCTCAGGGGTTCCCTGATGATCTCCCCGGACTACCGCCAAGTCGTGATATCGACTTTCGTATCGACCTCATTCCTGGAGCTAACCCTGTTGCCAAAGCCCCTTATCGACTCGCGCCATCCGAAATAAGGGAACTCTCGAACCAACACCAGGAGTTACTTGAAAAAGGCTTCATTCGCCCGAGCACCTCTCCTTGGGGCACGCCAGTCCTTTTCGTCAAAAAGAAGGATGGGTCGTTCAGGATGTGCATCGACTACCGGGAATTGAATAAGCAAACCATCAAGAACCGTTACCCTTTGCCTCGAATCGATGACTTATTTGATCAGCTGCAAGGTGCCAAGTGTTTCTCGAATATCGATCTACGTTCAGGCTATCATCAGTTGCGCATCCAAGAGGAAGATATACCCAAAACAGCCTGTCGCACTCGATACGGCCACTATGAGTTCGTTGTTATGCCTTTTGGTCTAACCAACGCACCCGCGGTTTTTAGGGACCTGATGAATCGTGTGTGTAAACCTTATCTTGATCGTTTCGTCATCGTGTTCATCGACGATGTCTTGATTTACTCCAAGTCGAAGGCCGAACACGCGCAACATCTACGTTTGGTTCTCGAGTTACTCCAGGGGAACCAACTCTACGCCAAGTTCTCCAAGTGCGAATTCTGGTTAGAGGAGGTTCAATTTCTGGGTCACATCGTGAATAGTCAGGGTATTCATGTCGATCCCGCGAAGATTGAAGCAGTCAAAAGCTTGATTACGCCAAAGTACCCGTCTGAAGTCGGATCATTCCTTGGATTAGCGGGCTATTATCGACGATTTATCGAAGGGTTCTCTAAGATCATCGTGCCGCTTACCGCTCTCACCCATAAGGACAGGTCTTTTGTTTGGGGAACTGAACAAGTGTCTGCTTTTCAAATCCTTAAGCGCAAGCTCTGCAATGCTCATGTTCTCACATTGCCGGACGGAAACGACGATTTCAATGTCTACTGTGATGCTTCCAACCTTGGTCTTGGATGTATTCTCATGCAACGAGGCAAGGTTATAGCTTACGTATCTCGTCAGCTCAAAATCCACAAGAAGAACTATACAACCCACGATCTCGAGCTAGGCGAAGTTGTTTTTGCATTAAAGATTTGGCGACACTACATGTATGGTACCAAGTGTACGATCTTCACCGATCACAGGAGTTTACAACACATCTTTAACCAGAAAGAACTTAATATGCATCAACGCCGATGGGTAGAACTTCTTATCGATTACGACTGTGAGATTCGTTATCACTCGGGCAAAGCAAATGTTGTAGCCGACGCACTCAGCAGACAGAGTTATTTGCTCAGTATTCGCAATACCCAAGCCCAGCATCATCTCAAAGCTCTCATCCGCGAAGCCCAACATTCTTGCTTTAACGAGCGAACTTTGAAGAAGGAGAGAATCTATCACGATAGAGCTCAGCTTGTAAGCGAGGCAGATGGGATTTTCTATTATCTGGACCGAATTTGGATCCCTAAGCGGACTGATTTGCGAAAGATTATAATGAACGAAGCTCACAAATCCCGATACTCTATTCATCCTGGTGCTGATAAAATGTACCAGGATCTTCGCTACAAGTACTGGTGGCCGGGTATGAAACGGGATATCGCTCTTTACGTTGGAAGTTGCCTGACTTGTGCGAGAGTCAAGGCTGAACATCAACGACCTTCTGGCTTACTTGAGCAACCTCCAATCCCTATATGGAAGTGGGAGAGTATAGCTATGGATTTCATAACCAAACTTCCGCCCACGCCATCAGGTCATGACAGCATTTGGGTTATAGTAGATCGTCTGACCAAATCAGCCCACTTTTTGCCAATATGGGAAGACTACAAGGTAGAACGACTAGCCCGAATCTACACTGACGAGATCATTTGTAATCATGGTACGCCACGTGACATCATTTCAGACCGCGATGCTCGGTTTACTTCGCGATTGTGGGAAACGTTTCAAGTGGCCCTTGGTACGTCGCTTAACCGGAGTACTGCATTCCACCCAGAAACCGACGGATAGACTGAAAGAACTATCCGTACTCTTGAAGACATGCCCCGCACGTGTGTCATAGACTTCGGTGGTAGTTGGAACAAATACCTACCGCTAGTCGAATTCTCGTACAATAACAACTATCATGCCAGCATACAAATGGCACCATTCGAGGCTTTATATGGAAGAAGATGCCGTTCGCCTATTGTATGGCAGGAGATCGGGCCTTCGCAACTAACCGGTCCCGAGTTACTACAAGAAAAGACTGACAAAATCCTCCAGATTCGAGACAACTTGTCGAAAGCCAGGGATAGACAGAAAAGTTACGCTAATAGAAGACGCAAGCCCCTTGAATTTGACGTTGGCGACAACGTACTCCTAAAGGTATCACCTTGGAAGGGCGTAGTCAGATTCGGCAAGAAAGGGAAACTAGCGCCTCGATATGCTGGACCTTTTAAGATTCTGGAAAGGATCGGAAAAGTCGCCTACAAACTCGAACTACCGGAGGAACTCAGTAACGTCCACCAAACTTTCCATGTGTCGAACCTCCGAAAATGCCTAGCTGACCATGATATGATTGTACCCCTCGACGATCTTCAGTTCAACGAAACGCTACACTTCGTGGAAAAGCCTGTCGAAATTATGGATCGCCAAACCAAGCAGCTCAGGCGCTCGCGCATCCCTATCGTGAAAGTCCGATGGGAAGGAAAACGAGGCGCGACGTTCACTTGGGAACTCGAAAGCGGCATGAAGGCCAAGTACCCGCAGTTGTTCAAATAAAGATCTGACGCGTCAAATTGGTAAATTCACGGTGCTGTGCAGCTTCGAGCCTAATTTCGGGACGAAATTCCCTAAACAAGGGAAGGCTGTAACACCCCGTGTTTTCGAATGTCAAAGTCAAAGTCCAAGTCAACTTTGACTTCTTTGACTATAATTAGTCTATTTCATGTTTTATTTGAATTATGTGGAGTAAGTGTTGTTAATCAACATATGTATATATCGAAGTAATCAAATGTTTGATCGACGCGAACCGACTTACGACTGTGAATGGTAGGAAGTAACAATGCGATAAAGTTAACTAATCAGTAATCAAACCGATCTAACCATCATCGAACTCGAATCTCGAATTACGCAAACTTTGGTTGTTATTATACATGTGCGTGTGCCTTATGTGTTACCTGTGCGTGTTTACTTTATGTTTTGTGTGGTAATCAAACGAATCAATTGAAACTCGAAACTCAAGACAATGCAATCGAAATCGAATTACGACGAATGGTAATATAAGGATAGGGTGAAATATAGGTGATTGTATGTTAGATATAGTAGTTGGGACTGAAAGTAATTTGAATAGGAAACTCTATCGTACCCGTATCGCCTTCAATCGAAACCGAAATATCGAAAATCTTCGCACCGAACACTCGAAACAGGCTGTTGATCGATCAGGCGGTCAGCCGATCGAACAGCCCAGCTGATTTGACGGACTGTCCGATCGAGAAGGTTGTCCGATCGGGATGCCTGGCCGATCGGCCAGCCCTTTCCTCTTTTGGAGCCAATAAATAGGGCTGTCATTGTCATTCTTTCCACTTTTGGAAACTCTCTGACCGACCAGCTCATGCTCTCTACCTTTTCTCAGATTTCTTCCAATTTCGGTAAGTTTTCATCCTAAATCTTGTGTTTTCTTGATCAAAACATGCTACTACACCTTTCTATCTTTCCAATCTTGATTTCTAACCGTGAATCATCAAGATCTAAGCATTCTAGGATGATGTCATCATGGTGTTCTTCAAGAACATCATGATTTGGCCTTAATCCACCATGAATAGCTCGGATCTAACCGATTTCCACATAAACAAGCTAAGATCTAGCAAAGATCTAAATATCCTCGTGATGTAAAGGATTGAAAGGAAGATTCCAACTTTCTTTCAACTCTTTTACACTAAATGCCTTCAAACCGGTAGAAGCGGAACTTGAGCCAACTCACCAATTATTCCGATGGTTGTGTCGTTCAAGATTCAGATTCTATCTACGAGGTTCACCGATTTCAGGTTAAACTTCAAACTACCGTTCCGAACTGTTCACCGGCCGGACTTGGGTGATTCCTATCCGAGCAGGGGAAACAAGTAGGAACGAAAGTTCCATGGTTCAGCCCGTTGTCAAACTACCTCAATATAGCATCAAATAATCAGAACAGCCAAGTGCTAGAAGAACAGGCCGACCAGGTCAGGATGTTGGTCGAACGGTTAGGCTGTTCGAACGAACAGCCCAACCGATCGGACATACAAGTTGATCGACCAGGCCAGCCGATCGATAATTAACATGCTTCGTTTTCCTCTGTGTACGTGTTGGTTATGCGTAAACTATTCGAACTCTATATGCTATTATCAAACTTGTATGCTCCCCTTTACATTATATGTATTGACTTTATTTTTAACGTATGTGACAGGTGTTTAAGATGTTTGCTTGCTAGGAAAGCGAGGCTAGAATAAAGCTCTATAGGCCCCCAACAAATCGTTGTCTGTCAAGAAGGAGCAACTAGAGCATAGTTGTCTGTAGATCTTGTCAGGTTGGGTCTTTAGGAGCATTTGAACAATATTATTTGCTTTAATTAAATCTGAGTCGTCGGAATAGAATATTTGATTGGATGTTATCTGTAATAATGTATTGTATTATTTGGGACACGGTATGGGACATCTCATTTAAACTGAATAGTGATGATAATTGTTATGGAAACTTCTTGACAATCTGTTTCGCTCAGTGCCGTGCCCCGATGATTCCGCCATCGGTTGGGGTGTGATAGGACGACATTCCCTTGGAATCTCCTCTAGACGCCTTATAAGAGGTTCCGGTGGAAGTTGCACCTCCTCCATATGAGGAAGACATTGAGCCCGCTTTCCTTCTCCCCCAGGAGATAGAAGAATGGCTTAATGATGTGTGAGGGGCCCCTTAAGAAAGAAGTTCTAAAAGCCTTATTCAACCGAAGGAATCATTTTTCAGAAATTTTGTTGCTCTTATAAAAAAAATCTAGGCTAGGACTTCTTTGTGGTTTAAGATTTCTTGCATTCTATGACCTACTTATCCAGTTTTTAGTTTGTACATTCTATTTTCTAGGAATTATGTATTTCACACTTTAATGAATGATGGTTTTTAAGTATTAAATAGTGTTTGGATGATGTTGTAATGGTTAAAACACACTCGAAATGTGGAGGCTACCAAGGGAACAAATAAACCACACCCCATGCACAAAAACAGAGCCCCCCGACAATTTTCCATCATTACAGCAAGTTCAGCACGGGGCCAACATGACCCCGTGCCCGAGGTTCTACAGAAAATGTCCAGTTCAGGTAGGTAAATGGACACGAGGCCGTGCTCACTGAACACGCCCCCATGCCCAGCCTTCAGTTTATTTATGATACTAGCGATCTGACCACGGGGCCGTGCCCGGACCAACACCGGCCTGTGGCCAGACGCCCAGTAACAGAAAACTTTGTTTTTAAACACCTTTTTACACATTCAATCAACCAAAAAACTTATTTTTGGGACACATTGAGGACAATGTGTAATTTAAGTGTGGGGGGATGCTAAAACCTTGAATTTTGCAAGTCCTAATAACAAGCATTACAAATAACTCTATTGGAACCGCTAATCACCCTAAAGTTTTTCATAAAACTTTTCATTTTTTTTACTTGTCTTGGTTTAATTTGGGAAAAACAAGTTCTAAAAAGGTTATATTTTTACAAATTGACAACCGATAGCGTCGTGATAAAAAGAACCAACATCAGAAGAAAATTACAAAACGACATGACAAATCTAGTTTAAATTTGATTGTATATACTTGATCACATTATAAACCCATTCCCACAACAATTGAGTTTTGAGCCTTTATTGAGCATACAAGAATACATCTTTAAAACTAAATGCTCATTTTTCGTTTCTTGTGTGAATAGCCGCTTGGTTCTTACAACTCTAGAACTTGCCACGACAATAAATTCCCGGTCCTTACCAACTTAAACCAAAGTAAGTAAATGATGCAGGCATTAGGACTCACCCATTTTGTCACACCCCGACCACGTAAAACAACAAGACGTGGCAGAAACGTCGGGGAGTGTTGTAACAGAATCATTGTTTCACAACCATGGATCAAATAATTTTGTTTTATTGAATAAATGAACTCATTGTTTTAATACAAATCAAATTAATACAAATATTGTCTTTCAAATTTTAAAGTCGCTAAGGCACGAGTCCATCCTAAGTGTAGCATGTATCAACAATCATCACAAAACAGCACCTGAAACATGTGTTAGTCAGCATAAAAATGCATGTGAGATACATAAGTTTATTGATTTAGGATTCATGACTTATAAGTTTAAGGGAAAATGTTTAAGAAAAAGTAGTCATGATCCTTGAAAAAGGTTTTCTTTTATAAATCATTTATAAGAAATCAGATGATATAAAATAATAATACATAGGAAATTAAATAAGTAAGTAGAATAAGTTTGTATAAAAATATATTGTTTGAAAAACAATATTTTGATAAAAAGGTTTATAGTATATATAAAGATATACTTTGATTTAAGAAAGTCGAATAAATAATATATTAGAATATATTTCAGTTCCAAAACCGTTAAACCAAGTGTACTAAATAACGCCATGGTATGTAATGCGATGAAAACACTTATATATAAGAAGTACCAGCGGCGTATCTACCATGTTTTCATCACATTACACCGTCCCGTTATCTAAACACTAATCAAAAACCAATCATTAAATAAATAGTATATTAACCATACTTTAGTTGGTAAAATAAATTAGTTTTCAGTAGTATATCAAAAGTATACTTTGGATTTATAAATAACATATTAAACTATGTTTTGGTTTGAAAATAACATATTAAAACTATGCTTTGGATTATGAAGATAACATATCAAACTATGTTTTAATGATTAACAAAATATATGTTGGTTTTTGTACAATATCCAATATAAGAGCATATCAAACTATACTTTTGGGAGTATAACTTAATATACAAAAATAATGTGATTGAAGAATTCATTCGGACCTAGTGTATCAAAATACACCTTTGAGACCATAGAAATACCACAAAGGCACCCCTATTTGGATGGAGCAACAAATTGGTTTCAGACATTCCATGACAACAGGAATGGGGTGTCAAATCCTATAGCGCTATATCATACTACCAACTGGTCTGGTTTACAAAAATAAGTACCATTCCAACAATTAATTTCATAATCTTTTAAAAATCAGTGTTTAAACCATAGATAGTCATTTAGTTTGTCAAAAGATAAGTACTAACATGTATAATCAATTATACTTTGAAATCATGAAAATAACAGATAGGTACACATGCTTCACCCCAAAACAGTTGAAAACAGTAAAAGAGGGGACTATGTACTCACTTGAGAGTGCTTAGAAGTCTTGAGCAACTACCAAGCAAGCCAGAGGAGTCCCGGATTCAAATGGCACCTAGTATAGATAACCACGTAGATAAACTGGACCTAAATCGGGAGATCGGATAGTATGAGGTCTCGTAAACCAACTGAGTGTGGGAACTCATATGATATGGTTTAACAAGGCCTACATACTAAAATGAAACCTATCCTAAGTGCTTACGACCCATCACGACCCGTTTAGGTAGCTTGCGCTACTTTAACGCGTCGTTTGCGTAAAACGCGTTCGAGACGTCTAACTAGCCCTATGACAAGTATTATATGCCAAAACATGTTTAAATATGTTACATAATCAGTTATGTGACAAATATTTAGGTTACATATGCTTAATTACCAATTATGTATGAAAAGGGCATTTTGGTAATTTACCTAAGGCATATAAACTACTTATCATACAACTACATAAACGAAGTGACCATAAGGTATAACCTCGAAAGGTTATTCCCTATACAACTATGGTCACTAAGTCGGATCCTAATGATCGACCAAATGGGTCGGGTTCGAAAGTATAAGCGATTGTTTAAATCGCTTACCTTACGACCCTACATAAGCACTAATCTAAAAAGCGACGAGCTAAACATTCTAGAACATGTTTAGTTAAGTTAGAAAACAGGTTTGGTATTAAAACAAACAGTTTTAATGCCCTAGAGTAGTTTGGTTATAAAATACGCTAGAAAACGCATTTTGGCCGAAACTACGACTCGTCACTAAGCCTAGATAACGTGGTAATCAGTAGGTATAGTCACTAGGGACTATAACCATCGTGATTACGCTCACGTTATGAAGTTCAAACGAACTTCGCATTGACCATAAACTGGTCAATGCAGAAAGTCAAACACAGTTTGACTTTTAAGCGAAAAACGAAAGAAAAGAACGAAAGAATTCTTACAGAAGGTCCCCACAAGATTTGATCCGATTATTCTCAGGTATGGAGTATAAAAACCCCAACTTAGAGAACAAAATCAGATCAAATGTGAGGAAATAAGTGAAGACATGGTGGGTATATATACGAAATCTAGAACCGCTAGGATCGTTTATCGCAAAACGAGCTTCGATCTCATCCGTACACATGAGCCCATGGTTTTGTGAAACCATGGGAGCACATAGTTTTATTAAACCATGTGAAAATGAGGGGAACAGCGGAAACAAGCTGGAATTTATATTTTTCATTTTGGTCCCATCCTAAGATAACTATGGCAAAATGTCAATTTTGGTCCCTGAACTTCAGAAACATGCGTTTCGGCTCATTTGTTACACGTTTAAGCCCCGTTAACCTCATTTCAAGGCTTTAAAATGAAGTTAAAGTATAGGGAACTCAAAACATGTTCAAAAATATGTCGGATGTCGGTTCGTTTGGTCGTACGGTTGCGTTGTTCGGTTAATTACGATGGAAATCGTAACGAACACAAAAACGATCCAAATCAAGCGACGAATGGAATTTTCTTATGCCAAACACTAAAATAAAATATTTTAATGCTTACATAAATTTTTGGATGTCCGGATATATTCAGAACGTAAGATATGCGCGAAAATGCAAACTTATGCACTTTTTGACGCTTTTAGTCCCTGAATGACCAAAAGTTTATTTTTGCGCACCAAACACCTCAAAGCCTATTTCTAAGCTATGTAAAGGATATTTAGGGCATATTTAACTTATGATCAAGTTATGTAAGGTTCGTTACTATACGAATCAGTATAGTTTCGCAGTTTGACACAATTAGTCCCTGCGATCGAACAAACTTGATTTCAACACACCAAACCATCCAAAACTTATTTCTAAGTTATGTGGAGGTTATTTAAGGTATGTTAAGCCTATTTCACTATTCCGGATTGTTTGTTGCATTAAATTGGTTATATTTACGCAGTAGTGCGCGTATAACCTTCCAGAATGCGATTTAGAGCTTGAAATCGAACAAGAATTGATATGTGGAAACGATGCACATATTTTTACAAATCCCAAGTATGAAATACAATATTTCATTGATTTGGTATTTGTTTGATGGTTGAAGTGACACAGGTGTCACAGTCTCCCCTACTTTAGGAAATTTCGTCCCGAAATTTAGTTCTAGAGGAAACTTGTGAAGACAGCTGTGACGGTTTCGCTTTCAAATAAATCCATTGAACCCTTAAGTAAAACTCTGGGCCATGTTGGGATTCTTAGCAAAATTTTCTACTATCATAGTGAAGTCCTTGTAGTAACAAAACATGGAGTTTCGAACTATGGACAGAAGAACGTTTCTCATGAAGACTTATCATAGAAAACTTGTGTGTGCTTGAAATCAGAATTTGGGGAGTGTAAATGACATCGGTCAAGGTCCAAGACTTCTCCCGTATCATTATTCTTGTCACTATAGGTCTTAACACATACCAAAACTTCCTGTGGTTTCTGTGCACTGAACTCCATAATTATGTAGGCCTCCATAATTACGTAATTCCTTGCACAGTCCGCACAATTCATTTCATAATGCATATGGAAAAAAATCAATTAAATAAACATGAAGCGATTTGACTAGACCACCAAAGGATCTTTTTAACTAGATCAATTAACGATCTTTTTAACTAGATCAACACATGATCTCCTTAACTAGACCGTCGTACGATCTCCTTAAATAGACCATTTTAAGGGATCTTTTCAATTATATCATCGCATGATATTTCTAACCAAATTTTCAAATCAATTTGTTTAACTAGACCACTCAAGGGGTTCAATTATAGTATAGTACTTTAAAACCCAAGGGACTTTACTACAACGTAGAAGTCCATTAAGGATTTAAGATAGTACCTTTGGATATCCTACTATGAATCCCCCACATAAGATATGGAAGATTTTATGAGGATTTGGATGGATCACACAAAACATATAAGAGAATATATAAGCACATAATCACATAATTAGTTAACTTGATCTTTAATTTGTTATCTTTGGACACGGATTAATTAAAGTACATCAGAAATCCAATCCGTGGATTTCATTTGGCACTTTAATCATTCTAAGAATCTATCTATAGAGATAGAAGGATCTTTAATAGGAGTTTGGCTTTGTTTCTTAAAAGAAACGAGCATTTAAGGTTCTTAGGGAGATCAGAAGTGATCACAAAAATGACAGAACCACACGAGTAGCTCGTCTTTATGTTGACATCATAAGGTTGCATCAAAACATTCACACAATCGCATCAGTTTTGCAGAAATAAAAACAACAAATCTTTATTTATGTAACAAGCGAATTGTCTTGAAATGTCAAAGATAACAACCAAAGGAAATAACAAAACACTAATTGTTCACTGCTGCATCATTGTTTACGTTTGCCTCATTGATATTAAATGCTCGTCCACGCGCTGGAGGTATGTTAACAAGTTTTGGGCAATTGTTTCTGTAGTGAGTAAGGTCACCACAGTTATAACATGACCCCGGTGGGAACCGTGCTTGAACAGCAGCAGGGTTTGCAGCAGCTTGATTTGCATAACGGCAGGCGTTGATCAAATGTCCCAACCACCCACAGTAGGTACATTTATGACACTGCTCCTGCTCCAGATGATGATGGTTGCACTTGTTGCACAAAGGTGCGGTACCAACATAGTTTTGCCTTTTACGAGGTTGTGCTGGCTGGTTTGGTGCAACCTGCTTCTCTTGAGCAATGATGGCGCAGTTTTGAGAAGCCTTACACTTCTTCTTTTTGGATCCTTCAACCTGCTTTTCCTTTGGATCAGCTGGAGCAGTCTTGTCGGATGGTCTTGGGTCGCCTTTTCGAAAAAGCTTTTTCTTCCTGATGTGGGATTCAGTTAAGGTGGCAGACAATTCAAAGGCTTGTCTGACAGTAGTAGGGTTGCTGCTAGTAACAATATCCTGAAACTAGGTCAGGAAGACCATCAATATATTTCTCAATCGCCTTATCCACAGGTGTAACCATAGCAGGACATAGTAGGCTCAATTCCTCATAGCGGTCAGTATAGGCGCGATGCTCACCGCTGTCTTGCTTTAGGTCATCAAATTCCCTTTCCAAAGCCCTCAACATGACGAGGACAAAACTCCCTCATCATAAGAGCCCTAAGCTCAGCCCAAGTTTGGCTAATGCGACCTCAGCACCACGGTCTCTCACAATTCCGTTCCACCATGTGAGAGCCCTCTTCTGAAACACACTGGATGCAAACTCGACTTTTCGATTGTCTAAACATTGAACATGACGAAATGTATTTTCGATGCTTTCAAACCACTGTAGGAGCCCAGTTGCTCCTTTAGAATCGCTAAACTTGAGGGGGTTATCTGAATTGAAACTTTTGAAATTGCAGGGAGCATTATGGTTGTTATTGGCTTGGTTCACTTGAGCTATAATGTTTGGGAGTGTAGCAGCCATGTGTTGTGCCAGAATATCTGCCATTTCGGCATTTGAGAGCGGATTTTCGCGTCGAGGAGGCATTCTAAAAGGGGAAACAGGAAGGAAAACAAGTGAAAGGATTAGACAAAAAGAATGAGATGAGACAAAATTGATGAAAGCAAAGATGGTGGTCATTTGTTTGTTACTACAAAGCAACAAACGACCCACGGTGATTAATCAAAGTAAATAGGTCAAAAATAATGTATCGCGAAGACATGCTCGGCTATAAGTGGACACTCACCCCAAGAGTTCCCAGGTAAGTGTGACTGGTCTAATACTGCGGATTTGTACGAACACTCTAGCCTTAGACAGAAAACTTAGGGTACAGGCATCCACCCTTCCAGTTTGCACGTGTTCACATTATTTAGACCAAACTTTGACGAGATTTTGAAAACTTAAAGGGTACAAAACCATATAATAAATCATCCTAGAACAGATGATTAGTTTTCAAAGCGGAATAGAAATTTGTGTTCTTATTGTGGTTGTCACCTAAGAATAAGTGACGATATTGTTTTAAAACTAAACACAAGATAACTTGTGTTAGGGTCCTAGGAAGGTAATAGTCTAGGTCATAGCATTACTAATAACCTAATTCCCTATAACCATTGGCTCTGATACCAACTTTTCTGTCACACCCCGACCACGTAAAACAACAAGACGTCGTGGAAACGTCGGGGAGTATTGTAACAGAATCATTGTTTCACAATCATGAATCAAATAATTTTGTTTTATTGAATAAATGAACTAATTGTTTTAATACAAATCAAATTAATACAAATATTATCTTTCAAATTTTAAAGTCGCTAAGGCACGAGTCCATCCTAAGTGTAGCATGTATCAACAATCATCACAAAGCAGCACCTGAAACATGTGTTAAAATAGGTACGTGAGCATAAAAATGCATGTGAGATACATAGGTTTTATTGATTTAGGATTCATGATTTATAAGTTTAAGGAAAAATGTTTAAGAAAAAGTAGTCATGATCCTTGAAAAAGGTTTTCTTTTATAAATCATTTATAAGAAATCAGATAATATAAAATAATAATAAATAGGAAATTAAATAAGTAAGTAGAATAAGTTTGTATAAAATATATATTGTTTGAAAAACAATATTTTGATAAAAAGGTTTATAGTATATATAAAAATATACTTTGATTTAAGAAAGTCGAATAAATAATATATTAGAATATATTTTAGTTCCAAAACCTTTAACCCAAGTGTACTAAATAACGCCATGGTATATAATGCGATGAAAACACTTATATATAAGAAGTACCAGCGGCGTATCTACCTGTTTTCATCACATTACACCCGTCCCGTTATCTAAACACTAATCAAAAACCAATCATTAAGTAAATAGTATGTTAACCATACTTTAGTTGGTAAAATAAATAAGTTTTCAGTAGTATATCAAAAGTATACTTTGGATTTATAAATAACATATTAAACTATGTTTTGGTTTGAAAATAACATATTAAAACTATGCTTTAGATTATGAGGATAACATATCAAACTATGTTTTAATGATTAATAAAATATATGTTGGTTTTTGTACAATATCCAATATGAGAGCATATCAAACTATACTTTTGGGAGTATAACTTAATATACAAAAATAATGTGATTTAAGAATTCATTCGGACCTAGTGTATCAAAATACACCTTTGAGACTATAGAAATACCACAAAGGCACCCCTATTTGGATGGAGCAACAAATTGGTTTCAGACATTCCATGACAACAGAAATGGGGTGTCAAATCCTATAGCGCTATATCATACTACCAACTGGTCTGGTGAACAAAAATAAGTACTATTCCAACAATTAATTTCATAATCTTTGAAAAATCAGTGTTTAAACCATAGATAGTCATTTAGTTTGTCAAAAGATAAGTACTAACATGTATAATCAATTATACTTTGAAATCATGAAAATAACAGATAGGTACACATGCTTCACCCCAAAACAGTTGAAAACAGTAAAAGAGGGGACTATGTACTCACTTGAGAGTGCTTAGAAGTCTTGAGCAACTACCAAGCAAGCCAGAGGAGTCCTGGATTCAAATGGCACCTAGTATAGATAACCACGTAGATAAACCAGACCTAAATCGGGAGATCGGATAGTATGAGGTCTCGTAAACCAAATGAGTGTGGGAACTCATATGATATGGTTTAACAAGGCCTACATACTAAAATGAAACCTATCCTAAGTGCTTACGACCCATCACGACCCGTTTAGGTTGCTTGCGCTACTTTAACGCGTCGTTTGCGTAAAACGCGTTCGAGACGTCTAACTAGCCCTATGACAAGTATTATATGCCAAAAAATGTTTAAATATGTTACATAATCAGTTATGTGACAAAAATTTAGGTTGCATATGCTTAATCTATACTATATTATAATGCATGAGGGAGGGATTCCCAAAAGTTAAGAACTTCTTCCCCCTTTATTTATAAATAAACCCCTAAAATGAGGGTAAAGTGGTCTTTTAAACCATAATTATTTTTTAGTCCCTCAATCTATTACATCTAGATCCTTGATATTTAACATAATTATAGGTAATTAGTTAGACTCCCTCCTCTATATAATTATATGAATAACTATAATTAGTTAGTTACACTTTGACCATAGACGGGACAAACCAAAACCTAATTCCCATTTCAAAATTTAAACTCAGCTTTTTCATGCTATCATTTCTGTCTCTCTCTCTTTCTCTCTCAAAATTCGAGATCTGGTTACTCTCTAGGTTCAGATCCTCCCTTCTTTTTTAGGTTTTTTTAAAGATGCTGAGATTTTAGTAGATAAATGGAAAATCTGGTGGGATTCATTGGCCGTTGATTTGAGCTTCAGCTGAGTACAAGACTAGATCATCAAGAGTATTCAAGAAACCATCAATCTCCACTTTGTTATTTACTTTTGTTTTCTTCAATCTCACATCCATATTTGTCTCCAGGTAATATTCTTATATAGGTTTCAATCCCACTGTCTTTGACGGCGACGATACATCAGGTAAGTTTTAGACATGGATTTTGCTTTATGTTCTTTGATTGTTCAATCTGGAATTTTATAAATGAAGGATCTGTGTTAGATGATAGGATTGTTGAATGGAACCAAGAATCTGTTGATGTTTGTAAGTTAGATGGGGTTTTCAGGGATGTTGCATTCATGGTGTTCGATGTAAGTCCTCGACCAAACAACCTAATCATTATCATTGGATTCGTGATTTATCATTTTGACTGTAATTTTATGGCGTTTATGTTTGATTGTATGAAATTTTATGTGTGATTTGACAGAGGAAGGCAGTGTTAGAGTCGGCACCGCTTTATCTGTCTCTGGCACCAAAATCTAAAAACTTGAGTACCACGCCGCGGTTACCGGATTGAGTTTTGCCCAAACAATCAACGTAATCAGTTCAATTCAAATGCTCATTTTAGTATCATTGATTTTCGTTTCTTGGTATCCAACGTAAATGGTATCCATGGATTCCAAATGATCAGAATTGGATGATCAGTTGTAATAGTTATTATTGATTATGTTTGGGTGTTTGGAAAGTTATAATTTTTAAGGAGATAAAAGATAGAATAAGTGTTTGTAAGTACTTTTATTACACGTGTTGATAAAATGTCTAATTTATTTTAAATGTAATTGTGCAGAACTTGAGGGAGATGTTGATGATGAGGAGATAAAGTTGGCTTACAGACGTTTAGCAAAGTTTTATCACCATGATGGTATGTTCTTAGCTACTTTCCATATAGTTTCTTAAAGTAACATGTTATTTTTATAATGCATTATCATACTTTGTTTTGATTATTGTTTAGCATTATCATACTTCAGTATGTTTTTAATCTCATTTTTTTCTTATATCTTGTATATGTTTGTAGTCTATAATGGCAAAGGGTCTCTAGAAGAAGGAGAAACGGCTGAAGCTCGGTTTATTAAAATTCAAGCGGCCTATGAATTGCTGATAGATAGTGAAGAAAAGAGGAAATATGAAATGGAAAACCGAGCCAACCCAGTGAAGGTACTAACAATTTATATTCAATATGATACGCTTAAACCAAACACCTTATACGGTTCATATTCGGCTATTCTCATTACCAAACCCTGTATCCAAACACACCTTTATACCTTTTTATATTTTTGTTGGTATGCGGGCCATTCAGTGTACTTTGTTACTTGTTCGTGTTGGCAGGCATCTCAAGCATGGATGGAGTGGCCAATGAAAAAACGTAATGCGTTTGATCAAAAGGGTGACATGGCGATTGTCGCTTGGGCTGAACAGCAGCAGCGCGAGTTAAATATCTGTGTACGCCGTCTCTCTCGCTCAAAGGTATTATATATACTTACAATTTTTATTTTTATTCTTTTTTGTTGTGATGAAGTAGTTTTTGAATAAAGCTATCTAACGTGGATTAAAATTAAACTTGAGTAAAATGCCATTTTCGTTCCTGAGGTTTGGCCAGTTATACGACTTTCGTCCAAAGGTTTGTTTTTCCGCATTTGGATCCAAAATGTTTGAAATTTTGCCATTTTCATCCGGCTCGTTAACTCCACCCATTTTTCTCCGTTAAGTCAGGGTATTTCCGTCTTTTTGTTAACTTAAAGGGCAATTCGGTCTTTTTCACTTTATGTAAAAAGAGCGAATACCATTGAAAAAGACTGAATTGCCCTTTAAGTTAACAAAAAGA
Source organism: Helianthus annuus (assembly GCF_002127325.2). Classification (NCBI taxonomy): domain Eukaryota; kingdom Viridiplantae; phylum Streptophyta; class Magnoliopsida; order Asterales; family Asteraceae; genus Helianthus; species Helianthus annuus. The sequence goes on from NC_035446.2 coordinate 4,279,197, forward strand.
CGAAAATACCACTGACTTAACAGAGAAAAATGGATGGAGTTAACAAGCCGGATGAAAATGGCAAGATTTCAAATCTTTTGGATCCAGATGCGGAAAAACAAACATTTGGACGAAAGTCGCAAAACTGGCCAAACCTCAGGGACAAAAATGGCATTTTACTCATTAGACTTTTAGGCAACTTTTTACCATGTGGACACAGTTATGTCTTGGCGATTTACCTACCTAATTTGGTTCTGTATAGAATGCGCCTCGCTACTATATGCGCTTTTCTTATATCGTTTGTTGTGAAATGTTTAGGTTGATCCCGATGAGGAAAGAAGAATTCTTGCAAAAGAGAAAAAAGCGTCAATTGAGAATTATACCAACACATTGAAAAGGCATACACTTGTGTTGAGGAAAAGGGATTTATTGAGAAAGAAAGCGAAGAGAAGAAAAAACTCCTGATTACTCAGCTTCTAGCAGCCGAGGGTCTCGAGCTTGCATCAGACGAAGATGATAAAACGTCATAAGCCATATTTTGCAATTGCATTTCGATGTTTATAGAATGTAAATTGGTTAAGTTTATAATTTGTTGTATTGCTTGACAGCATGTATGTATGTATATATGCCTTTAAAGATACAATACAAGATACTTTATGCATACCTATCAACTTCTTGTTGAGGGGCAGAAATGTTGTTTTCCTTTACCCTTTTTGATTGAAAAAAAAAAAACATTTTTACTACTTTTCTTTTTCAAGGTAATTTTTACAGTATCTACTTGAGTACACGATTAAACACACGCTTTTTGGTCACTCCCTACATATCATTAGAGGGTGTCTTGATGATTAATTGAAGGCGCTCTTGCTGGACATGTTCATAACATAATGCTATATAGTGCTGGTACTTATGTACAAAGTAATTTTGCTGTGTAAAGAAAAAAAAATCTATATTTAAATCCAAAACATTAGTTTATTAATAATCTCCTATAGCTAGAGGCTAGAGTTGCATGAATCAAACTGCAACACAGTTCAATTAGAAAGAGTAAGCTTATAGGTTTGCTTTAAAGATAATGATACAAAATAAAACACACATTCTTATATTTAATGAAACAAAAACACCTTCCTCATTTTACACCTAAAATGATACTTCCTCAACTGAAAGAACATAAAACATGAAGAACAAACTTCACTTTATTTTAATGAGTTTTCTCCTTTTTTACAGTTGTATCTGTATAAGTAGATTGCAACTTTTAGTTTTCAATTTTTCTATTTAAGACTTATATTTTCTTATTCGTGTACTATTTTATATAACTTTTATTTATGTTTAAGACTTATATTTTTATTTGTGTTACTTTATTACGTCAACGATTTCTTGAAGTAGTTGATAATTTAAATTCTAAATTTAATAATTACTAGGCATGTTTAATACTTATGACATATATCCACCACAATAATGCTTCTATAAATATTATAGAAATAAGAAAACTACCAGAAATAAGTACCGCAATGCAAAGTGTCACCCCCGCCGCATCGCGCGGGCACCCTACTAGTTACCAATTATGTATGAAAAGGGCATTTTGGTAATTTAACTAAGGCATATAAACTACTTATCATACAACTACATAAACGAAGTGACCATAAGGTATAACCTCGGAAGGTTATTCCCTATACAACTATGGTCACTAAACATAACATGTTTGGTCGGACCCTAATGATCGACCAAACGGGTCAGGTTCGAAAGTATAAGCGATTGTTTAAATCGCTTACCTTACGACCCTACATAAGCACTAATCTAAAAAGCGACGAGCTAAACATTCTAGAACATGTTTAGTTAAGTTAGAAAACAGGTTTGGTATTAAAACAAACAGTTTTAATACCCTAGAGTAGTTTGGTTATAAAATACGCTAGAAAACGCATTTTGGCCGAAACTACGACTCGTCACTAAGCCTAGATAACGTGGTAATCAGTAGGTATAGTCACTAGGGACTATAACCATCGTGATTACGCTCACGTTATGAAGTTCAAACGAACTTTGTATTGACCATAAACTGGTCAATGCAGAAAGTCAAACACAGTTTGACTTTTAAGCGAAAAACGAAAGAAAAGAACGAAAGAATTCTTACAGAAGGTCCCCACAAGATTTGATCCGATTATTCTCAGGTATGGAGTATAAAAACCCCTAATTAGAGAACAAAATCAGATCAAATGTGAGGAAATAAGTGAAGACATGGTGGGTATATATAGGAAATCTAGAACCGTTAGGATCGTTCATCGCAAAACGAGCTTCGATCTCATCCGTACACATGTGCCCATGGTTTTGTGAAACCATGGGAGCCCATAGTTTCATTAAACCATGTGAAAATGAGGGGAATACCTGAAACAAGCTGAAATTTATATTTTTCATTTTGGTCCCATCCTAAGATAACTATGGCAGAATGTCAATTTTGGTCCCTGAACTTCAGAAACATGCGTTTCGGCTCATTTTTGACACGTTTAAGCCCCGTTAACCTCATTTCAAGGCTTTAAATGAAGTTAAAGTATAGGAAACTCAAAACATGTTCAAAAATATGTCGGATGTCAGTTCGTTTGGTCGTACGGTTGCGTTGTTCGGTTAATTACGACGGAAGTCGTAACGAACACAAAAACGATCCAAATCAAGCGACGAATGGAATTTTCTTATGCCAAACACTAAAATAAAATAATTTAATACTTACATAAATTTTTGGATGTCCGGATATATTCAGAACGTAAGATATGCGCGAAAATGCAAACTTATGCACTTTTTGACGCTTTTAGTCCCTGAATGACCAAAAGTTTATTTTTGCGCACCAAACACCTCAAAGCCTATTTCTAAGCTATATAAAGGATATTTAGGGCATATTTAACTTATGATCAAGTTTTGGAAGGTTCGTTACTATACGAATCAGTATAGTTTCGTAGTTTGACACAATTAGTCCCTGCGATCGAACAAACTTGATTTCAACACACCAAACCATCCAAAACTTATTTCTAAGTTATGTGGAGGTTATTTAAGGTATGTTAAGCCTATTTCACTATTCTGGATTGTTTGTTGCATTAAACTGGTTATATTTACGCATTAGTGCGCGTATAACCTTCCAGAAAGCGATTTAGAGCTTGAAATCGAACAAGAATTGATATGTGCGAACGATGCACATATTTTTACAAATCCCAAGAATGAAATACAATATTTCATTGATTTGGTATTTTTTTGATGGTTTAAGTGACACAGGTGTCACACATTTTCCTTTCAACACCATTATTTTTCATTTAATTTATCACCTACCCAAAATCCCCCTAGTAAACCCCTTTGAGACTAAACCTTTTCGTTTCTAAACCCACAAAATAAACACCTTTACCCACCAAAACCTTTTTCTTTTCAACCCTTTTATTTTAGTAAAATGCTCGCTTTTCTTGTGACGTTTCTTTATAAAAAAAGAAAAAAAGAAAAATGAAGTCTAGCAATAAACAAACAAAGTCCTCAAAGAAACTTTGTTTGAAAATGCTTAGTTTAAATAAAAGTCACAAAAATGAAAACTTTTATGACGATCGACGCTTTTTACGCTTTTAGCCCTTTTTACTAACCACTAACCCAAAACCACCTACCATTAGCCCAAGCCTAACCCTTTACCAAGTCCTCTTGATATTTACAAAGGTTTATAGTTAAAAAGAGGAGGATTGATTGATTGGCAAGCATATGGCAGAAGTAAGTTCAATGCCGGTCTCGAGCGTTTCACAAAAATACATCTTCAGCCGAGTGTTGAGTGATCTCCCGTGAGGTGTGTGAACTTGTATATAAATGGAATTTTAAAGAGGCATGTTATGCCCAAATAAGTAATTCTCTTATGAAACGTTCTAAAAGAATCATAACGAATAGGATTGTAAATAGTATAAAAATAAAACCCAATAAAGATCTTGGATTCCTGACACTGAAGGCAAGCCCAAAACTTCTCTCTTACCTATTCCATTTGGGTGTGTAAGCCACATAATAAAGAGTTTTGCTTGAGGACAAGCAAAGTTTCAAGTGTGGGGGTATTTGAATTATGTAAAATGAAACATATAAATTACATCAAATTAGGCATAAAACTAAGCGTTTTTTAATACTAATGTTGCAAAAAGTGTGCTTTTGTCTTCCTTTTGTATTTTCAGGACCAAATGAGCTTAAACGAACAAAAGGAATAAATATGCAGCAAAAACTAACATAAATACAAAGAAAAGGAATAAATGTGGCATGCCCGACCCCTCGACAGCATCTCCACAAGCAAAAACAAGAAACAGAAGGTTGACCACGGCTCATGCCCACGGGACACGGTGGTGTGGTCAGGTGTCTGCAGAAATGGACAAAGCTGTGGAAGCTTCTACGCCCACCACGGGGGTGTGCCCAGCTCAGCACGGGGCGTAGTCAACGTTAAGATTTACAAAATCTTGCAAATCTAGATAGTACAGATACTCTTCTGCACATGTGGTCGTGCCCAACGAACATGGGGTCGTGTGGAGCCCAATGCTGAAAAATGCAACTAATGAAGGAAGAGAAAAGGGATGGCCACGGGGCCGTGTCCAGCGGACACGGGGCCGTGGCCGGGGCTTCTGTTCATGCTATAAATAGTGGTTCTTGGGTCTCTTTAAAAGCATCGCTTGGCAAACCACCTCTCTCTCACTTTGCCACCACTCCACCACCACTACAACACCCGCATCCACCACCATCATCCATCATCCATCTTAGAGTGTGTAGTTGTCTCTGGATCCAACATTGATAGTAAGAGTTTTTGTCAATCAAAGGCCATGTTTGGCTAAGTCTCTTACATCACTTGGTGAAGACAAGCATTTAATGTTTTACTTTTGATTTTTAATCTTTTCGCACTTTTTATTTGGTTTTGTATTAATGAGTTTAATAGCTAGTTTCTAATGTTGAAGGTGAAACTTCTTTATCATGTGTCCATGGTGTCTTGCCATTACTTTACTGTCTATATAAAGTAAAAGATTTTCACCATTCATATCTCTACGGTCTATATAGAGATATGTTGGCTACCTGGTCGAGGTTAAAGGGAATGGTTTAGTAAGGTTCTTGTCTTGTTCAGTGTATAGATCCTGCAAGGACCTGGGTCAAGCTTACTAGGACCTCCTTCAATACCCAATGGTATTGGATGGCAGGGGTGTGAATGGCTTGATCCCCTCATATATAAACTACTACTAATACATTAAACCAGCTACTTGGGATTGTATCCCTGCTGACTCAAACCACTTAGCCGAGCGTAACGTCACCTTCAAAAGAGGGGCCTACCACTTTTCGCATTAATAACTTAATTAATTACTTCCAGTATTCCGACCCTTTGGGATTGTATCCTGGCTGACTCAAACCACTGGGTTGAGGGTAATGTCACCTTCAAAAGAGGGGCTTACTACTATAACTAAGATAATCTCTTAAAAATTGCAAAAGTGCGGAAATCATCAAAGGATACATTAAAGGCGAGTCAGTTCCAAGTGATTTATCTTGTCTAACTTTTTTATTTTTATTTTTAGTTCAGCTTTTTTAGTTTTTATTTTTCATTCTTAAAAATCTTTCTCAAAAATTTTAGCTTGATCAAACGTTGAGTGTAAACCGGTACTAAAAGCTCTTGTGTCCTTGGACGACCTCCGTATCTTACCAACGCTATACTACGCTCACGATGGGTGCACTTGCCCATGTGTGTGTTTAGTGTTAGTAGAATATCATGTTTTATAAATTTAAAAATTGACTAATGTGTAAAAAGAGCTTAAAATATCAATAAAATCATAAGTCACTCGACACGTATCATCCATTTACACAAGGAAAAGGAAATTTATGGTGCATGAAGAAGAAAAGGATGAGAAAGATATTCCTGCACCAATTCCTATATCACTGCTCCATTCATCCAAACTTCACCAGAACCATTCATACCACCTCCATCAGCAACATCAAATCCACTTACTCAACCACTCACTGATCACAACTCTTCACGAGACATACCACTAGAAGTAACATATCCTCTAGAATTGGCTGCAGTTCAAAATGAAATGCTACAATTCTATACAGAGGATGATCCATCCAAAAGAACCTGCCCATCTCTTCATGGCTTCAGAACCCCAAGAAACATTGATGAGTATCTGAAATTGAAAGCCAAACAAGTTGAATACATAGCAAAAGAAGAGAGTAAAGAGAAAGGTGACATCAACTTGTCAAATCGAATGCAGCATGGGCTAAGTAAAGTCAAGAAACTGGAAGACTTTGCAAGAGACTTAAGCAAGAAGATGTCAAATCTGTCACCTAATGCTGATCTTCAAAAGGAGCTAAGGAAAGATCTCATAGAACTTATCAGGAGAGACAAACCATACCCTGCTCAATAGCATTAGTTCAAAGTCTGGGCTCTCACAGCTCTCAAGGAAGAAGCAAACAGATGTGAAAGAATGAAGAATGATCCTCAAATGAGGAAGACTGCTCCCAACTGGAGCAAGTTTAAGAAATCCAGTGTAGATCTTGCCTTAGAATACAAGAGGAAGAGAGCTGAGCTTGTAGCTGCCAAGTATGGGTCTGCAAGAGCTATTGGAAGATGGTCCAGGTAGTATGTAGGTAGTATGTTGATCAAATATATGATTTGGAAAAACTAAGAGAAACATATCCTACAGCTCCAAAGAAGCCAGTATACAAAGATCAAACCACTGATAAGCCTCAACAGCAGACCCTCTCTCTTAAAAAGATGTTCACATCCTCTGATGTATCCATCGAAGTCTTAAATCAAAGAAAAAGACATCAGCAGATGGATAAGGAAGATGAAAAGAGAGAAGCTGATATAATGAAGTTGGCTATCAAGAATCAGTTGTGTATGGATTGGATGATGCTTCACTAAAACTTCAAGCTCAACTTGCTAAAACTGTCAAAAGGTTAACAAGCATAACTCCATCCCCAAACTCATCACAAATAAAACTTCTCCCAAGAAACCCATTGGACTCAAAAATACTAAAGTGGAAGTCTGACAAAAAGACCCACGTATTGACACTACTCAAGTCCAATGGTAGAGTTGAACATATATCAAGGGAGGATGCACTAGGTCTGGGTGCAGCTGATCTCCAAGATCATTAAGACCTTCAACTTCACAGGGATGAAGATGATGAAGATTCCTTGAATTACGAGCTCCAATTTAAAGGGTAAATTCGGGAAAAACTGTTGAGAGAATAAAGATCATCAATAATGAAGTGTTTTGGCATCATCTGTTCTAGGGGGAGATCGTTGTCCATGCAATCAGTACTTGAAGAACAGATGATACAGAAAGCCAAAACTGGTTCTCAACAATTGGTCAAACAATAAGCAGTGCATGAATCTAAGTCCCTCCAATGGCAGTGGCTCTAACAGCTAACAGCTGGTGATACTAAAGTCTGATCAACTTAACAACTGTTCCTCTAAAGACTGCTGACTACAAAGATTGATGAAGACCTATTAACTGTCGATTATCAAAGCCCTATTGAAGTCCAAGTATTGCTGATTCAAAGGCCTGATCAACCTAAGAAGAAAGCACTGCTCAGCAACATTAGTGCTTAATCATCAACAACAGATAGAAGCATCAGTGTTTTACTTATCAGTATTTTAATGTAACAGTGTTTTATATGTATCAGTGTTTAGAGGTTGTTAGTCTGTTAGATGTCACTATCTAGGTGACGTCAGCCAAGATGCTCAGTGGTTAGATTTGTACTATAAATAGAATAGTACCTGTATTGTTCTATTAGCTCTTTTGCACACAATCATTCATCTTGTACGAACAACTAGTGAGCTCAGGCTGAGGGGGAGTTTAGTATAGATGCATGCATAGTTGAACTTTTGTAATTGATTCAATCTTTCGAGTAATGAAATCATGTGTGCTTGAAAACTATTCTTCTTTGATTGTATTACAAAGTTTACTTTCAATTTCTGCTGCAATTGTTCTCTGATCTACCTTCTTTCATTATTCATTTTGTTAAACAACACAATCTAGACAAACTCAGATCCTAACAGTAGATAAATCTTGTCTTTGTAGATCGAATCGACGAACAAAGTTGGTTGTCCCACGTAGACTTCCTTTTTCACTTTGTCGTAGAGAAAAGCAGACTTGACATCCAATTGATACACATGAAACCTTTTCAAGAAGCAAAAGCGAGAAAGATCTGTATCACTTCAAGCCTTACAACTAGAACATAGACTTCAGTATAATCTATTCCTTCCTGCTAGCAAAACCCTTGTACAACTAACCGAGCCTTGTTTCTCTTTAACACTTGAAAACCTCGATCATCTCTTTTAAACTTGAAAACCCATTTTGTTTTAACCATCTTGTGATTCTTAGGTAAATCCACCAGTTTCCATACTCCTAAATTCTCAAACTACTGCAACTCTTCTTGCATAGCATTCACCTAACTTTCTTCAGATAACGCTTCTTTATAAGTTTTCGGTTCTATCTGAGAAATAAAACATTCTAAGGAAAACAAATTTTGTAGAGGAGCAACTTTTGAATAAAAGCAACAAAAGCCATGATTTATCTGGCTTCGTGTCTTCACCGCGCTTTGTAATTTCGCCAATGACATACTCTGTAGGATAATATGTCATTGTTCTCGGTATTACCTCATTGGAAACAATTGCTTCTACCTCCAAGTTGTTCACATTTTGTTCAGCATCACTTGTAAAACATTTGATGCAGAATTTTGATTTTCGCCCCTGGTTGAATATCAACATTAATTTCATCACCGGATGCTGACCTGCCATCTTCATCATAAGTAACTTCTGGTTCAGAATCATCTGATTTATCGAAACTTGGGTTGTCATCATTCACTATTGGTTCTTCAAGATTATTGGTTCCTTGATCATTCTGGTTAACATTTTGATTACTAGATCCTGCTCCAACATTATCTTCTCCAGATTATGTTGGTGAAATGACAATCGGCCTTGGAATCTGATCCTGAGCAAATGCTTGTTGTTGTTGATACAACATAGCAAGCTCTACTTCATTAGGTTCAGCAGGTAAATTGTATGACTTCCAAAGACTTTCATAATCAAACATCCAATCATCTCCTGGTTTCTGAGTTGGAGCAGTATATTTCTGACAATCCACATGTTGGGCTTGTACTATCCGGTTGATGCTCGGTAGGTATACACGACATAAAGGACTAGCATAACCCACAAAGAAACCTTCTAAACATTGTGCTCCAAATTTTCCTTCAGGATCTATTACAGTGCACATTGACCCAAATAGTTCTAGCCATTGAAGATTGGGCTTCCGTTTGTTTAACAGATCAAAACATGTTTTCCCGTACTGTTTGACAGTTAAGACCCGATTCAGTGTATAACATGCAGACGCCGCCGCCGCTTCGTTCCAAAAACTCACCTGTAACTTTGAATTAGCTAACATAATACGAGCAATCTCAATTAAAGAGCGATTATTCCTTTCTGAACCCCCATTTTATTGTGGAGTGTATGGTGCTGAAGAATGCCCTTTTCGTTGTAGTTTTCAAGCGTCTTATTATTTTTTAACTTCGTGCTTTTATGAAGCTTCATTGCGGCCATCGGTTTCATATAGGGTTGTCCAAACTGCTCGACGATCGAGGATCGCCCGACGATCGCATGAAAAATGCTCGTTCGATTCCCGCTGAGTTTGTAAATGAGCCACTCGGATTGGTTCGATTCAAATTCAATCCAAGCATGAGCAAAGGTCCGCTCGCTCGTCGATCGCTCGGTTTCGCTCTAATTATTTTCATTAATATATATATATATATATATATATTATAGATTTTAAAGATTAAAAGACTAAAAATATACTAGCCCAAAAAAATTAAAAGCCCAAAATATATACTAGCCCAACTTATAGGTTATATGTTGATTTATAGGTTATATGTTGATTTGAAGTTGAATTTTGTGGATGGAGATGATCAAGCTTAAAGAAGAAGTTTATGGCTTTTGAACTATTTGACAATTTATATTTCGCACTTTATTTTGTGCTTCTTGATATTGTTAAGAACATTTTTAGAATCATGATTTTAGTTAAGTATTGCTTTTGTTAGTAAAGTGTTGGACATATTTTAATTAAGTTAGGATTTGTTTTTGTTGAACGCAGCCTTATAATTCAATCGATTCGCTCGATTTTAGTTAGGATATTATAAAAACCGAGCCAAACTGATCGAAACCGATCGAAAACGATCCGATCGATTCAAATTCAATTCGAGCATGAGCATCACTTTTGTGCTCGGTTTTGCAAATTCGATCCGATCGGATCGGATCGGTTGTAATTCAATCCGACTCGATCGGATGGGATATTCTCATGAACACCCCTAGTTTCATATAGGTTAGTTAATTGTTTGAGATTGTTGGTTTGATTATTAATTTCTCGCGATTAATGGGATTGATTGGAGTTTAAGATGCTTGTGATGTTTTGGATAAAAATTAACTTTATAGGGATAAATCTGAATTCATACAAATCAGGGACTAATTGGTAGGTGATTTCACTATTTTTGCAAAAAAAAAGAGGGTTATTATAATTAGGGATCTTGGGTTTTGGAGATTGAGTAGTGATTTGGGGGTTTATTGATATCGATCTTTCAATATCTGTATACCATAATTTGCTTTTGTTGTATACCATGGGTTGTTATATTAGAAGCATTGGTAGTGCAAACACCAATGTATACTTAAATTTTGTTGTTTTGAATAAGTTTCTGTTAGTTGGTTCTATTTTCATGGCATATAGCCATTGTCTTTTTTAGTATTTAAGAATGTATTCTGTGATAGTTTAATCATCACATTCAATTTTCACGTTCAATAAAAGCTTGAGAGAACTTTGGCACATTTAATGTTTTATTAATTGTTCTGATCCATCAATGGTATCAATTCCAGTGTTTTCTTAATTGTTCCTTGTTCTCATTCTATCTATCCAATGGTCGATCAAACAAGTACCCTACCCACTGCACCGACTCCAATCCTTGTATTCAAAGGAGAAGGTTATGATCATTGGAGTATACGAATGAAAACTATCCTCAAGTCAAGAGACTTTTGGGATCTTGTGGAAACTAGAGTGAATAATGCAGAAACTGATGCTGGTAAAATCAAGAATCAAAAGAAAAGAGATGCTCATGCTATGGCCCTCATTAAACAAGCTGTACATGATCATCTCTTCTCTCGTATCACTGCTGCTGAGTCTGCTAATGAAAGCTGGGAGATCCTCAAAATGGAGTACCAGGGTGACACACAGGTTAAAGCTATCAAGCTTCAAGGCCTTCGTAGGGAATTTGAGAATCTGATAATGAAAGAAAATGAGCCTGTGGGAGATTACCTCTCACGGGTCATGGCTATAGTTTGCCAGAAAAGATCTTATGGTGAAATTGTCACAGATCAAACTGTTGTTGAAAAAATCCTTAGGAACTTGTCTCCTAAATTTGACTTCATTGTTCCCTCAATTGAAGTCTCATTTGATCATTCAAAAATGACTCCTGTGAAGTTAATGGGGTCACTTCAGTCGGTTTCGGATTATCAAAAAGTTTTATGGTACTTATGTTGTTTGGATCAAGTGAGGAGGTGAAGAGAATACAACTTGCTTGGATTTTTGTATTGTTTACAAAGAAAAAGGGGGAATAAAAATTTTGAAATTCCTATTTTCTTTGTAAACCAAAAGCTCGTGGTGCTACATCGAAACAAGTTGATGTTTACTATCTTTAAGATTAACTTAGTGTTAATCTTACCGGTGGCGAAGTGTTTATAACATGAAGCAAGTTAGAGCTAGTGTATGATTGAGTTTTGTCATGTTTTATTCGAGGTTCAATCAAGTATTGACGTGATGAAGCAAATTGTTCGTTTGGCAACTAGTTGAACGTCATGCCTTTATCGTATGCCAGTTAGAGTAGAGAAGATTAGTCTTCTTGTTACCTTTTCCAAGTGGGTGACTGATCGGATTCTCGAAATAGGGGTTCTTACATTGAGGGGGAGATCAGAGACGAAAGTCATCGGGTAATTGGTGGAATTGTGAAGATACGAGATTGGATCTCGAAGATTCGAGATGAAATGATTTCAGACACTCGGTTGAAGACTCTGATAAGATGGTGGATGTACTTTTACAAAGTTCAGTTTGTTATTAACTTATCGAACTGAGCTTCATGTCTTTGCGAAATTTGAAGTTTTTGATGTTAGGCATTGGAAATCCGACGTTTCGTTCTTCTACCGGTTAAGTTTGAAGATTAATGTATCGAGCGATATTCTTACATGTGGTTGTAGGTCGGTTCGCGTTAACTTGATTCGGGAGTAGTTTGAGGGGGAGGATCTGCAGTGTTTGATGTCGGATTCTTCGGGTTTCTCAAAGCGGCCATTTAAGTGATCGTCAGCATGTCTTTAATTAGAAGGGTTGAAGATCGCTGTGCTCTACCTAAAAGATCAAGTCTCAGCTAAAGTTGAAAGCATGCATGATATCATTAGTCAAGGGGAGTCTGTAAGTGCAGTATCCGGTGATTGAAGATTATCGATGCCATACAGAACTGATGCAACAGTTAAGGGGGAGACTGTAAGTGCAGTTCCTGCCGGGTAACTGTTGCTTATCAGTTCTGTGTCAACCAAAGTAGAAGTCCAAGTTAAAGTCAATGATAATGAAGATTATCAATTGCTGAAGGCATTTCGGATGACTTTCTAGTGTTTCGAATTATTGTATTGTTTTGTATCCCGGACAATGTGTTTTGTCCGGGTTTAGTCCCTAGCCTATATATATGTGTGTATTGTGTAGATTAGGGCAACTCTTGAGTGCTTGGTGCACCCCTCACAAGATCCCATCCATTCTCCATCACTGTGTGTATTCTAGAGAGAGAGGGAGACTATGTGTTAGTGAGAGAAAGCTAGGTTTAAATCTTTGTGATCTAAACCAGCTTGTAGATGATGTATACTCCTTTGGTTTGTGTAATCCGTGATGACTGATTCATCAATAAAGATATTCATCTTCTACATATTTCTATCTTGTTCATATTTTGTTCTTCATGTCTTGAATCAAGTGCAATGTTTGATGTTCGTCATCGATCCGGTGCTTTCAAACAAGTAATTGGTTTTAGACAAATGGGGTAATGAAACTCACTTGATAGTGTAGCTGAAGTATGCATGTAGTGTACTGGTAGTGCTAATCCAATCCTATTATCGGTATGGTATGGTTAATTACTTAAAACTGTTCTTGTGTCGATTATTTCTATATACTAAGTTCGAATATGAAGATTTATCCGCGTTTGGGCTAATAGCCTCAATAAATGGTGAGGGGTAATGTCTTAGTGTCATATTCAAGTTTGGTTTCAGTGCACCGATTTGCATGCCAGTTGTTTGTTTTGGGTGTTCAGGTAATGGCATGTTCACGTACAATGTCACAACTCATTGTACGTGATATAAAATGATCTGTTTTATAAAGAAAGTTTGGCCGTTACAGAGGCCTTATTCAGTTCTTATAGTTTGGGAATTCCCCTACTAGTCCTGTAAGGCACCGCAATTACCCTATTTACTCTGGAAAAGTTCGAAATTACTCCCGAGTTTCCAGTTATCGCCAGTGACTCATCGAACAACTTACAAGTTTCGAAAAAATATTGTATGAAAATATTAAATTTATTTATTATGCTTAATAATTTTGTTTTAAAAATCCGTTTAACCAATAAATTAGCGATTAATACCATTTGACTTCTCAAAATTCTGTAATTATTACTAAAGTGTCACATATGCCTAAAATCCATGTAAAATTTCCAGGTTCAAGCGAATTTCCTAAACATGTTTTGGGTTACTAAATGTTCGATAAATCGTGATTTACAACACCATAGTTAGGGTGAGCCAATGAACCCCGAAAATTGATTTTAACGGATCATTCTTATCCTATAAATAGTCTCTCTACAAAATTTGGTTATTTTTAGAACGCGTTTTCTATTTTTCCTAAATTAACACCTTTAAATACCAATAAAATTCGCAAAATATTCTAACAAATGCCAAAAATTCCCATATTTTGCAGATGACCCTGCAAAATTTCAAGTTCTAACAATACACACGCCAAAAGTTATTCTAAAAAAAATTTCTAAAGTCCCTAAATTCGGTTTTCGACGGTATACCTTCCGATTCTCGATCGCTAAGCGATTTATAAGCTTTCACAGCTCATGTAAAGTTGAGTATAGTACCTACACACCATATATAACACAAACATGTATCTACTATCATCAATCAAGCCTTGTTAATATTCTTTTTTGGGTTAGAGTTTGAAATACGTGTTTCTTGTTGAATTCATCGTGTAAAACAATCTTAAGCCGTAGTCAAATAAACCATTTTGAAGCATGCATCAATAACAGAGCACCATAAATCTTTTTGTTAATAATCCCTTCTTAATTAATAAAATACATTTTAGTTTACGTATTCAACACTACGACATTTCTTTTTTAACCACACTTATCTCTCCCTTCAAAACACAGTTTTCAAGGGTCTTCAAACAACCCGGTGCACTTGGTGCAATTGAGTACTCTATACTTGAAGATTTTATGTTTAAGGATGGATAATGTGGCCATATGGAAGATAAATGTAGCTATGAAAGCGTATGTATTGTTTTTCTTTTCACTATTTGTATATTTTTATATTTACCAACTACACTGTTGGCCTATTAAATCTTTGATATTCCTTTTGATAGTTGCTAACATATCAACCCATGAAATAATAATAAATCCATTGATCTGATTTTTTTTATCTTTTTCTAAATTATATACTATATAATAAAAGAAATTAATTAGTAACACATATCATTTATTCGAGACATCTACTTTTTGGTTTTCCAACCTTTTTTACTAAATATCTTATACTAGTTAAATAAATCATATATTAATGATAAATCTTATCATAATTTGAATTTTCAAATAGAAGCCTTCTATTTTTCTAATAAAATATTATCCTCTAAGATATTTTTAAATATTCAAAATTATTTATCACCAAACCAAACTTTGCACTATTAATATATTACTTATGTTAATTTTTATTTAAAAAAATATTCTCAAATTTAAATTCCTTTGAGTATAGCAGTTCATTTTTTTAAAGATAAACATTTTTTTATTGTTTGGTGTATAAAATTAAATTTATTCGGCTCATGTAATATGCAACGTTTTTTTAAAGATAGAACCTTTTCTTATTTAGTATACAAAATTACACTTATTCAAACTGTCGTGGTTATTTAAGATATAACATTTTTATTATTCATTATATAAAATTACTTTTATTCAACACGTACAATACACTGGGATCTTAAAGATATATTTTTTTTATTATTAAATATATAAAATTAGATTTATTAAACCAGTGTAATAAACATAAACCGGGTTTTACTGATAAATTGTTTTATTACTTTGTATATAAGATATTATTTATTCAACTAAATGGGGTTCTAACCTTTTATATATACAATTTGTAAGTAAGTCATCTAAGATAACTTTTCTATTTTTTTTTTCAGTTTAAACCCTTATATTATAAATATCATCCGCCTTTAAAACAATAATTTTATTTTCTTTGTAAAACTTTTGGTTGTTAGTTTTTTTTTTCTAAAAACCAAATACGCGTTTGTGTTAGTTTTTCTTCAAGACAATTCGGACAATTCAATGTAACTTTTTTTTTGAAAACGTAGTTGCATTCGAAATAGCCGTAAGAAGATGAACCAAGCTGGTAATGGGTGAACAACATTGTTACGGGTGCCGGTTTTCAAAATTTGGTATATGGTTGAAAATACGTTTTGATATCCTTTTGGACATATAGGACCTTATTTTATGTCGGTATCCATTTCTATGATTTTTGGTTTCGTAATGAGTCGGTTCAGCGACCCAATCCGCGGCTTGACATGATCCGATGTAAATTTCTTTTATGGTTTCCGCTTGGTAAAACACTTGTCGAAATCCTCTTGAGTATATATATTGCGATATTAATAGCGGGTCTTGGTGTCGTATCAAATCGAACTGATACCTACCTAACCCGTTGTTTAGTGCTACAATTTTTACTTGTTATTGTACATTTAACCAATGGAACCACTATAATACTCTAATGATAGGGTTTTCATCCAACACTTAACCTTTTGGCATGTTATATACGACATCATCCCTTATTACTTGTTAGTGAAATATACTGATAAGCAAGTTACGGTTAAAACTATGTGGGTTGTGGTCTGTTGGCTAACATTTCAATATTCCAATAACATCGATATGAGTATAATACTGTATTTCTCTGCTACCTAATTTTCTTGTCTTGTGTAATAACGTCTTACACTTTTATCTTTTTTATTTTAGTAATGCTAAAAAATAAAAATAAAATGGTGAAAGAAACTTAATTATTAATTTTAACTAGTTACTCTTAAAGTGGATTTGATTCGGTGGCTTATTAAGTACTCATGGATATTTAATTTGTGATACCATATTTATATCATGGTAGATATTCTAGGATGACTATCACAATACTGTATACACCTTTCTACAGTATCAAAACACTCACTTTGATCCCTACAACAACAATAGTGTAATCCAGGTCGATCATAATAACTGCAAACAGGCCATCCTAATTTCTCATTTGTTGGAGTTGAAATGTCGTCTCCATGTTCCTTGCTTACTGCAACTCTAGTACCTATATTAATGTTTAAACGATATGAAGCAACGTTAGAAAAGAGAAACTCAATAATAGTGTTCAAGGCCTTCCCAAATAGACTTGAAAATGCTAGAAAATAGAAAACTTATTATCAAGACCAACGAGCAATGTCAGAAATATTAAGCATGAGATGATGGCGTATGTTCGTATAAGCTTGGCCATAGAGACGCATGTTTCATGTTCATCTTGATCTTGTTCTGTAAGATATGTTCGAATGAATTATACAAGTGAAAGACATTTATTTATACTTGTAGCTATGGCTCTTATTTAGTAGGTGATTAATGATAAAATGATCAAAATTTTCTAAATAAAGTATAAATAGGATTAGCTGTTATATTCAAACTATTATTAATAAAAATCAAAATTTAAATTAATATTAGTGTCACCCCAACTCCTAGGAGAAGCGCACGGGTCCAACAGAAAAATGGCACAAACATATTGTTCATAAGGATACTATATTACACACTAAACGTTACATCATTTTAACTTATCACTTACACACTAACATATATACACAAGCAAATCTCTAAATGCAGTTTATCCTTAGCAGATACTATTGAATGTCGAGCAATATTAGTTTAAAAGGGTGGTCCGGTTGATCTCGAGGTGGCTGGAGGAGATCTATTATAGTTTAAGGGTCAAGTAGTAA
Source organism: Helianthus annuus (assembly GCF_002127325.2). Classification (NCBI taxonomy): domain Eukaryota; kingdom Viridiplantae; phylum Streptophyta; class Magnoliopsida; order Asterales; family Asteraceae; genus Helianthus; species Helianthus annuus. The sequence continues at coordinate 4,296,469 of NC_035446.2, forward strand.
TTAGTTTATTTTAATTATCAGTTAATTGAATTAGTATTTGGTTATATGTAGGAGTCCTAGTATCAAGGAAACTTAGCAGTCAAGTTAACAGTAGTATATATAGGGTCGAGAGTCTTGTTATTTTATTTTGTATTTAACTTTTCAGTATTAATAAAAAAGAGTCGCAAAAAGTGTTTAGCAAGTTCTGAGTTTACTGGGTTGATTTACGGGTTGGGGTTCAAGGCCACAAGTCAAGAAGTGGTATCAGAGCCTTACCTTACGAAGAAGAAACCAATCAGCAGCAATAGAATCCGATCAGAGGCAGTAAACAGAAGCCCTGATCGCAGGAGTGTAGGTACCGAATTTCGGAGGATCGATTACAAAACCAAACCCTTGTTTATCACAAACACGGTCACGAGTGCGGAATCCCCGTGACGATGCCAAACCAAACACATATAATGATAACACAAAGTAACCAATGAATCACAGTCAATTGATTAGATGAGAACAGGTATCAAACACATAGACACAATGTTTGAAGTAAAACTCTCAAAAGGTTATGCTGTCATGGTTTCTGTGTGAAACCAGAGGGCCGAATTTCGGAGGATCGATTATGAAACCGAACCCTTGTTTATCACAAACACGGTCACGAGTGCGGAATCCACGTGATGATGCCAAACCAAACACAGATAATGATAACACAAAGTAACCAATGAATCACACTCAATTAATTAGATGAGAACATGTATCAAACACATACACACAATGTTTGAAGTAAAACTCTCAGAAGGTTATGCTCTCATGGTTTATCTGTGAAACAAGAGGGTGTTTATATAGGCAGCCCAAGCCCAGTGTTGACGAAACACAATTGGGCTTGACGAAAAATCATGCCGTCAAACATGGGTTTGTGACCATACATGAGTTTCGTCATAGATGTGCTCGACGAAACTTGGAGTTTCGTCGAGGGCTGCAAAAGTTGTGTGCTGCAAACTGTCAAACAGTTTGCAGCAAACACATAAACACACAAACGTAACATAATTACCAATATGCAACATGTATTGTTCATTTAACATTACAAAACAGACGAGACAAACTTGTCGGACCATAGAAAGATATGAGGATATCCAACTAAGGTCGACGGCGAATACAGACTCGATAACTAAAAAAGACCTTAGAAATTCATCGTTAAACTAGAACAAGTTAGAGACACAAAATAATTTACCAACAAGAAGGAAGCTGATTGACGTCGGGTCAATGACATCGGAACTAGAAGGGAATATTCTGGTCAAAACCTGACCTGGGTTTCTGAATGCAGGAATCAAGAAAAACAGAGTAGCAATGATAATAATGGCGGAACTTCAGATGGTCGGCGGAATCAAGAAATTGAACCAAATGAATTATAAAACTTGGATGACCTGCATAAAATCTTACCTGCAAAGGCAAGATTTGTGGCAGGTTACGAACGACACCGATGTCCGGCAACCCACTAACGATATAAATGGGGCAGTCGGTAAGTGGCATATCAAAGCGGGCCGCGCTATGTTTATTATCAAGACGACGGTTGAAGAAGATATTCTTGATCACCTCCAAGATATCGAGTACCTGAAGGCGGCATGGGACACACTCGAATCACTTTTTTCGAAAAAGAATGACGCTCGTCTTCAGATGCTTGAAGGAGAACTATTAACCGTCTCGCAAGGAGATCTATTTGGATTTGGCCTTTGAGCATTGTGGTCAAACCTGCACCACTTATTACCAACTGTTTTTTAAGTTTTGTTTTTCCAATTTTTGTGGTTTTTTTATCACAATTGGATGATTGAACTGATGAGGTTTTATTCTTGTTTTGAACATTTTTCGAATTTTTTACATTTTGTTTTTTATCTGCATTCTTCTTCGAAGGTTTCTGTGATGAACATTCACCTTTTTCTGTAGAATGCAAATCAGTTTCTTGAAACTTTTCTTTTAATTTCAAAAATATTTTTCTTTTTTCAACTTCATCATCAGTTTTCTCATCACAATCTTCCATTTTGACCTTGTCAAAATTTGTGACCTTGTCACTTATTGGAACTGAATTGATTGGTTTTGGACAAAGCTGATCTAGCAATACTGATGAGGTCACAAAACCTTTCAATTTCTCTTCTAGCTCTTTGATTTTATTTCGAGCACATTCAGCTTAGCTTCTTTTTGAAGTCGAATAATCGTCTGAAGATGAGAATTTATTGCAATTTGTTTCTTAATATTGTTTTTGCTAAAAACAAATCTTTCATCTTCAAGAATCTTTATTTGACTTTGAAACTCTTTTTCGACTTTTAATTTTTCATTTTCAAAACTTTTTATTTTCTCTCCAAAAACATTTTCATTTTCTTTCAAAACTTTGTTATCTAATGTGAAACTCTCTAAATCCTTCAAGAGTTTGACATTTTCAGATTTCAAATTCTCACAATATTCTCGCATTTCAAGAATCTGTTAATCATCAGATTTCTTCTCATTCTTCAAATCTTTGATTTCCAATGTCAAACTTTCCGCATTCATCAAGAGTTTGACATTGTCAGCTTCAAATTTATCACATTTAGAGCACAATGATTCAGAATTCGAAGATCCAATCTTCACAGATTCTTCATTGTTTTGAACTTCCTCTGTCTCTGTCCTTGTCAAGTATATGCCTGAACAAAAATTTTTAACAAAATCAAGAGGATTCAAATTATTATCAATGTAGCATCCCCTCTTATTGTCATATCTCCTTTGTGCAGCAAAACATATACAGATTCTTCTATCTATTTCAGTAATTACATCCAAATTCATTTTCTCTAGATTCCCCACATTCATTTTATTCAGATTCCCTTTTATTTTATCTATTAATTCTCTCTTCTTCTCATAATTTTCATAATTGTGTTTTTTTAAGTTTGCTAATGAACTCTTTTAGATATAACTTTGAAAAACTAGAATCCTTTTATAATGTTTTCAAAAATTCATCCCATTCTGCTGATAATGCATTAGCAAACTTTGATACTTTTTCAGCATCTGATATTCTTATCTCATGTTTCATTAGATGTTCAATTAAGACTTCATATTATTTTTTACAGATCATCCAACTTTTCATTTTTCAAACACACAAAGTATTTAAACCTTTTCTCCCAACCTTCCTTTCTCACATTTCTATAACTACTATCAAAATACCCTCCATACCAATCATTAAAACTTTCAAAATAATCATTTTCCTTTTCATCAAACATTTTTACCAATTTTTCAAACAATCCCAACAAATTTCACACAAATGTCAACTTTCAAACGAAATTAATTCACAAACGGAATTAACAAGTTCAAACAGAATCAACTTTGGTGCGAAACTACACTTTTCAAACGAAATTCCCTAATTCGGTTCCAAATCAACACCTTTCAAACGGAATTGTAATTTCGTGTGGAATTATCAAACGAAATCAGGTTTTTCTAACGGAATTACTAATCTCGCGCGGAATTAGATGTGATTTCAACCAGAATTAATGTTTTGAAACGGAATAAGCCAAACAGAATTACAGCTCGAGCGGAATTAGTAATTTCATTTGAAATTACTTCAACTTTTCAAACGGAGTTAGTGATTCCGTATGAAAATACCTCAGTTTTTCAAACGAAATTAACTTGTTCGTTTAAGTGAAATTACTGTTAGGCCCATTTTTGTCACTTTTACTTCGAATTTTGAGTTGATTTTCTCAAGGGTTTGTAAAACAGTGTTTTACATACAGTATTAGAAAATCAGTTCATTTTGATCGTGAAAACTTGATTAATTTTGAAAAGAAGGTGTAGAAATCAGAATTTTTCAGCGAAAACAACAAGCTAAATGGTAAGAACTCTTCCTCCTGAGCTCTGATACCACATGTAGGATCGGATTGCCGACCAAACGAGTCGTTCAGAAGAGATCTCAGACTGAATCAGAGGCGGAATTCATTGATACAGTCTTTGTTTAGCTTGTATTCACTATTAATTGTCTCGTTTATAGATTTGGTAACAATATACAACACGTAGACATTTTGACAGCGCTTCACCGTCTGAATACACCTTCGTAATCCCGTTCCAAATAAACAGGACGTAGCCACTATATATAGACGTCTAACTCCGCTTAAACAGACTCAAGCGGAATCATGTTTTGCGCGAAATTAACGATTCACACGAGATTACATTGTACAAGCGGAATTAGGTCTTGTTAATTCCGTGCAGAATTACTCTTGGTAATTCCGTGCGGAATTAGCTCTAACCCTAATTTCGCTTGTTTTCTTGTAAAACGTACCTAGATCTGTCATTATAACTCTAAGACTCGAACGAAGATGAAGTCGACAGACAACTGCACCAACAAATTTCCAAAAGTTGGGGACTATAGATGCTATTTTACTAAACCAAAGGACTACTAGAAAATTAGGCAATAGCCACCAAAATTTGCAACCAAAAGAAAATGGTAGCAAAATCAGTTACCATTTTTCAACCAAAATATTATTGGTGGCAAATACATCTCAAATATCCAAAATAATGATAATTTATATAATACGGTCGTAAAATGGTGACAAATATGTAAAAATATAACGTTTTATGGAAGTTGCCATCGTTTTTTGATGACCATTTAGCTTGCCACCGTCACATGGTCACAATTTAGAGAAACAATGAAGCGGAAATATCAAATTTTACCCGCTCACCCAAAATTTAAGCGTGAATATCAATTAAGTTATCAGATCTAGGGTTTTGATTCTAAAGTCTGCTCCCCAAAATCACTAGAACCATAAACTGTACTCCACCATCATTGATCGAATCCTCCTTCGCTCAACCATCACCGATGGAATCATCCTCCACTCCACCTCACTGTCAACGATCTCTCCTGAATCACATGGTAACGATTGGACTTCAACAACAAGCAAATCATTTTGTTTCTTAACTGCAACAAATATTGTAAAATTCAAATTTAGGTTTGTCTTTTATCTTATTATTTTTTTGCACATAACTGTTGTTTCATCTATAAAGTGGTCGATTGTGTTAGGGTTTCTCTTTGTTGAAGACCATTGTATTGGGAGTGGTAGATTAGGCACTATAATTCAATAATTTGTTGGGTTATGTGGGTGTGGGTGCATAGTGTTATCTGCAAGCTTTAAAAAGAAGCATTGAAGGTTGTTTTGGTGTTTATGTTAGTAGTCAGGAAATTTGGGCCATGTATGCTTGTTATTATCCAGTCGTAGTTTAATCTAAAACTTTCATAGGCAATAAAGATTGTTTGTATAGCTATATTTGATTCAATAGTTGCTTATGAAACCAAAAATTTTAGCTGTTGCTAGCCAACCTTACCCAACACATTTATTTGTATGTAGTTTTTTGTTCTTTGAGTTGGTGTTTGAGTTGATTTTTTGGATTTGTACTCACTATTCACATGCATTAAATGGTGCACACCATGTGTTTGTAAATATTCCTCTTAACAATTTGTTTACTCCTCTTCTAAAAATTGTTGTTCGTCTGACCGGAAGTTTCACTTCTGCTACCTGCTCATATTTGTTTGTAATATCAAGTGGGATTGCTAAATACATTTTAGATTTTTAAAGCTGAAAAGATTGGTTTACGAGGGAGAAAACAAATTTACCAAGTGGGATTGTATAATCTTTTAGTGGTATTCAGATACAGCTATTCAACGGAAGTATTTGGACAAACTAATTTGTCACTGGAACCCAAATGCTGAACTATGAAACCCTGTTATCACCTTAAAGCCAATTACTTAAACTAGCTTCCTATTTAAACAGATAGCGGATGTCTTTTACAGTACTAGTAAATACTAACTGTAAAAAAATGATTAATATTACAAAGTTTTGTTAGTAAACAATCTATATATATTGAGAACCACATAAGAACATATACATGGTAATCCAACATGCTAGTCAAATTATATAATAAATAGTACAAGGGTTTGAATGTGGCGGATTTGAGATCCGCAAATCCCCAAATCAAAAGATTTTCAGTAACGTAAAATAAGAGTTTGTTTCAGTTTCTTCTTAAACATTTGATAGATGACGACAATAAAAGGATGAGCATTTGGAACCGGTGGGTACCGGTACCGAACCGGTACCCACTCTCCCCGTTTTTGGTACGGTACCCAAAAACGGGGAGAGTGGGTACCGGTACCAAACCGGTGTATTCGGTACCGGTACCGATACCCACTTTTCCCATTTTTTGGTACCGGTATTTTCGGTACCGGTATTTTCGGTACCGAACGGATACCGTGCTCATCCCTAAACACCGTATCTTGATATAACAACTATGCACCCATAGTTTAAGCCCAAAAGTTTTATATAAATGAGCATAAATATTTTTGGCAGCAAGTTGAATGATAATTTGTGGTCTAATATGCTATATACTCATATTAAGATTATTCATGGTATGTGAAGGAAACTGATATTAGCAAGATACTTCAACAAAGGTTATGCTTCTTTGGTAGGACCATTAAGCTCTTCGTTTGAATTGCCAGGTGACCATGAAGGGCATGGATCCCACACATTATCAACGGCTGGGGGGCAACTTTGTATCAGATGCTAGTGTATTTTGGTATGGGAATGGAACGACTAAATCCAAAGCAGCCAATGCAAATGCAATAGATGGGTAAGGATTCCAAATTAGTGAGTCATGATTCGGGTGTGAATTTAAGACACAACCCGAAACTAAATCAATATTTAAAGTTTTGGGTTTAGTTTAAATGGGTTCGGATTAGTTTCAGGTCAAACCCGCAAACATGTTTAGCTAAATGAGTCGTTTTTGGATTAGACTGGTCAGTTTGCGGGTTGAAGAATGTTTTTCTATTAGAGATGATATATTGATGGTCAAATTAAACGGTTTTTTAGAGTATGAACTGGATGAATAAACATGTGGAATTGCTTGGAATGAAGGTAGAAGACAATGGCTCAGAGATCAATCTCAAAAACCACAACAAATGCCAAAAGATCCAATTATAAGGTGACTACTTTACTTGTCCATCATTTGCTTCTAATAAGGTCCCGCGTTCAAGTCTGAGTGTTATAGTGGGTAGGTCTTTTAGTTTAATTATTAAACTGATAAGGTCCCGCGTTCAAGTCTGTCTTCTGTCCATTTTTTGCTTTTTTTGTTAAACGTTGTCTAAGTGTATTGTGATTTATGAACAAAATTTCTATATTACTTTCCTTAAATTTTTAGTACACATAAATATGGAGTAATTAATAAACCAAGTTCCATTGCATTGGGAATAAAAGTCCAACTAGGTGGCCCTCTGGTGTCCCTTACATTTTTACATGTACATTTTTATTTGGTTTTATGTGCATTCAGTTGGATTTAGGTTGTTCTTTGGCCTTGGTTTTTAAGGGTGTTTCTGTTCTTGTTTGTTCCAACCAGTGCCTTACTAGTTTGCCTCTTAAGTACTTGTTTTTGTTTTTTATATGAATGGAAGTTAGTCTTGGTTGGGGAAAAAAACCTTAACGAAAATCTTTAAAAAGGTAATCAGGAATAAAATCAAACACCGGTGAGTTGGCCTTTAATCCAACGGCTGCATCATAATATATGATTTTAAGTTCTTTTCGGTTCAACCATTCAAGCTTTATTTGGAAAAATCTTGGCTTTTAGATCAAGTTATGTTCAGAAAAAATGTTACAGCATGCTGTGGAAGAGTGGAAGCCCAACAAATTTGTATGTAGGTCGCTAGGAGAGCTATCAAGAACACTAGAAAAGCGTCACGAATCATCACTTAGGTAGTACGGTATGTCTTTCTAATACTATATTTTTGCTATGTTTATTGCTACAATTTAATTGTCGTTTAAAAAAATAGATTATATAATTTGTTAGGGCCTAAGGGCCCTCTTTCTGCTCGGCCGAGGCACTTGAATCCTCGGGACCGGCGCTGGTTTTAATATATTACTTTGCAAAAAAAAAAAAAGAAAATAAAAAAATCTGGTAGAACGGGTCGTGTTCGGGTCAACCCGTGAATATTCAGGTTGTGTTTGGGTTCATATGTATGACATGATTTTCGGGTTGTGTTAGGCAATGTTAGTGACCCGTGTTTACATAGCAGAGAAGACCCTGAGGTATTTTAAATCCTTTTAGACTAATAACTTTTGTGCATTTGTATCGTTTCCCACTGTTATTATGTTTGTTTGGTTTGCGATGCTTGTTTTTTATTGTTAGGTTTGATCTTAAATTAGTGAGAATGTTAAGGAATTTCATTTTGATTTGATTACACATTCTTTACGGGTTGTTCATACAAAAAAATGTTTTTAAAATTAGGCATAATTTCCTTCTTAATATGTAAACAAACTGGAACATACTATTTAGCTTCTAGCACTTGAATTGTAGCTCACAATTGTACTTGGTTTTCTTTGCAACCAACTTGACCCATTATTACTTTTTCGTTAATTTTGATTTCTTGATTCTATTCATTGGTTGTTTTGCAGATTGAAAAGTTGAACCTAGTTATTAAGGAGCTCGTTAAGGAAAAATTTTAGAAAAAGAAAGGTTCAATGGAATTATTGCGGGGTTGTTGGCGAAAAAGAAAAAGATAAGGTGGATAAAGATGCTATGCTTGATAGGATATCACAAATTAAAGCTATGTTAATAGCTACAGTTTGAAGATAGACTATAAACACTTGGTTTTAATTGTTTAGATATTTATCTTAAGAGGATAATTTTAGTTATTTTATGTTTTAGTTGGTATTTTTTATATGCTTTCGAAAACGATATGTTTTATATAATTATGGGATTTTATTAGATTGTTTTTATATTATTTGTTGTTTTATTGATATGTAATTTTGCAGGGAGAAAAAAAAATCTGAATTAAAAACCAATATTCCAAACCAAACCAATATTCTAGTAATCACAGTAAATGGTAGCAAATAAATGGTGGGAAATTCGCAAATTATGTAAAAAATGGTGGCTAAATGGTGGACCAATTTTGTGGTGGTAAAATAGGTAGCAAAATATAAAAATGGTGGCTATTTGGTGGCATTAGGGCAATTGACACGGGTGTTTTTGTCACCGTATTTTCGGTGGCAAACTGGTGATAACAAGGAAATTGCTACCATTTTGTAACCAAAATTTACGTGACAAAAGCCATGCATTTTACTCATTAAAAAAATTACAACATATTTATACATCGAAATTAAAAAAACGTGCCCCTCGGAATCACAGGCCCTGGCCGGTGGTCCTCCCCGCCCACCCCAGGGCCGCCCCTGGTTCGAAGCTTTGTCCTGTTTTATTTTTAATGCTTTAAACCATTTGGACTAGTTGGCCTTGGCCTGTTTTAAGTGAAGCCTAACTTAATATTTTAGCAGTTTATACTTTGTAGGGCTAAACCCCACTTTTTGGTTTGCTTTGTCAGAAAGAAGTTTGCTGAATCACCTGACTATCAATTTCTCATCCCTTAGCACTTATTAGCGAAATATGCATGATAAGCAGGCTACGGTTAAAATTTAAAATTCTGTGGGTTGTGGTCTGTTGGCTAACATTTCAACATTCCGATAAACATGATATTGATATAATACTGTATTTCTTTGCTACCTAATTTTCTTGTCTTGTGCAATAACGTCTTACACTTTTATCTTCTTTATTTTAGTAATACTAAAAAAATAAAAATAAAATGGTGAAAGAAACCTAATTATTAATTTAAACTAGTTACTCAAAAATTGGATTTTGATTCGTGGGCTTATTAAGTACTGATGCATATTTAATTTGTGATACCATATTTATATCGTGGTACACATTCTAGGATGAGGTACATATTCTAGGATGACTATCACAATACTGTATACACCTTTCTACAGTATCGAAACACTCACTTTGATCCCTACAACAACAATAGTGTAATCCTGGTCGATCATAATAACTGCAAACAGGCCATCCTAATTTCTCATTTGTTGGAGTTGAATTGTCGTCTCCATTTTCCTTGCTTACTGCAACTCTAGTACCTGTATTAACGTTTAAACGATATGGAGCAACGTTACAAAAGAGAAACTCCATAATAATGTTTAAGTTCTTCCCAAATAGACCTGAAAATGCTAGAAAATAGAAAACTTACTATCAAGGCCAACGAGCAATGTTAGAAACATCAAGCATGTGATGATGGCGTATGTTCGTATAAGCTTGGCCATACAGACGCGTGTTCTTCTTGTTCTCTAAGATATGTTTGAATGAATTATACAAATGATAGACATGTATTTATATTTGTAGTTATGGCTCGTATTTAGTAGGTGATTAATGATAAAATATTGTTATGCATTAATTACAAAAGATTGTCAAACATGACGGTTGACGATCAAAATTTTCTAAATAAAGTATAAATAGGATTAGCTGTTATATTCAAACTAATATTAATAAAAATCAAAATTTAAATTAATATAAGTGTCACCCCAACTCCTAGCAGAAGCGCACGGGTCCAACAGAAAAATGGCACAAACACATTCTTCATAAGGATACTATATTACACACAAAATGTTACATCATTTTACATTATCCTTTATACACTAACGTATATACACAAGCACATCTCTAAAAGCAGTTTATCCTAAGCAGATACATCTATCCAGGCTAATATCCGCAAAACCAAAACTTGTCTACTAGCACATTCGAACCTCATTCTTCATTCATTTTACCCCAAAAGCATGTTAAAAATGGTCAACTACGTTGGTGAGTTTCACCAGTTTAGTTTGTTTTGAAAAAGAAGTGTTTTGCATATTTGATTTAATTATACAAGTCCACAACTGAAACCTCGACAGTTTGGCCAGATTCCGGTGGCCCACATAAACCACGTCAACCACATCATCTCCCCAAATAGCTATGTGACTATGTATAACACCACATAGCGTGTACAAAGTATGTATTGCAGTAGAACCCATGGCATCTATGCCAGATCAATTGTCTTTGTCACGCCAATAGTACTATTCACACATCCACCGGCCTATAGTTGAAAGACGGTGTTTTCAACACCGTCTTAAACTGCACTGGTTTTGGGGGACTCCAGATGGTGGCGTCTTCAATTGTGAATATATTTACATAAACCATGTATATATTTTAATCAAAGTGTATGATATTAATAAGACGGTGTTCAAGACAACACCGTCTAAAGGTTGAATAAATAAGACGGTGTTTAAGCACATTAGACGGGGTTTTTTTATATTTATAAGATGGTGTTCAAGACAACACCGTCTAAAGGTTTCATAAAATAGTATAAGACGGTGTTTAAGCATTAGACGGGGTTTTTTTTGAATTTTCTTAAATATTTTAATCAAAAGAGCACAATGGTCTGATTTTAAGACGGTGTTATTGCTTTAACCCCGTCTAAAATAAAACTTCAACACCGTCTAATACTCCATTTTGTAGTAGTGCATCACCGGAGCCGGAACCGAATGGAGACCGACAGAAACCTCTCCTACTCGATTCGGTATATAATTTCCCATCTCACTGTTACATTGTGTAATCTGTGTCTATATTCAACTATAATTCAACCAACTGAACCTTGCCTTCATGGAAACTGTTTAGGTTCATGTTTTATTTATTAACGGAAACGAAATAAAATGATAAATAATGTTAATGGTTTAAATGAACTAATGCTTGAAACCATTAACAAGATTCATGGTGGGTGATTGATACTGTTCGGCTGGGTAGTGTTCAAATGAGGAAGACGAACTGTTTGGATATTCAAATGATTAAAAAAAACTGAACCAAAGCAGATGTGTTTTGTAGCTCAATTGGGTTTGTGTCCTTATCTGATTCGCAGATGGTCACGAGTTCGACTCCGAACCCCTATATATTCGCTGCTTTCATTTTTTTTAAAACCAGATCTTTGAACGAACCAGTCACTACTATGTTTAAACTTATGTTTAATTTTTTTTAAGAAAAACCATAAAACCATGTAGTTAGAACTTGTATTTAATTTCCTTATAATTCATAATAAAAACTATATAAGTTAACAAATTTTTATTTGTTTTATTTTGCTTTCCTTCAAAACCTTTAAATTCTTAAACAAAAAGTAAAAGTTATATATTCTTATTGTTTTATTTTCCTTTTTATACTAATGCTTTGAAAAGAAAATACAATACAATTCTTTTATAACGTTATATATTAATAGATAAAATCGATTGGTAAACCAATGATGTTAGAACTTATATTTAAGCATACAAATTTTCACAAGTTCGTTATATATTTCCATATCTAGGATGACCGTTTCATATCTCGAATTTCCAACCTTTACTCGTACGTTCTTACAAGAAAGCGCAACGCAATCAATGTGAGTATACATGACCCATTTTCGTTTTATACTTTTGGGTGCAATATGTATTACATATCAAACATCACAACACATTAAACATTTTATGCACACTCATTCCATATTCTATGTGACACACTCTATTCATGTTAGACATGTTATGCTACTGTAAACACCTAATGACTATGTGTTCATTAACTTCGTACAAGCCTCCCCTAACAATGGTAGCGCTATAGGTTGAGAAACGCCCCTCCTGTTCTACGAGCAGGTATTGTTAGGTTAAACTATGTCAACCTACTCAAACTCGTTTGGGTACACTTTAATTGCGTTAAACTTTGGTTTGGGCACATAGAGTAACATAGTTTCGAGTATATACTGTCAATATGGTATGGTATTTCACATTTGGAATTGAGTAAACATTTTAAACATGTATTTACTATGTATGAAAACTTGTATACTCGCCAACATGTTTTTGTTGACATTATTTTAATACATATTGCAGGTTGAAAGTACAAGATTCAAGAATCAAGCTAGGATGAACTCTAGAAACCCACATAACATTTGAATTATTGTTGAACAATATGTTGTATTGTTTGGAACTATGTATTTCACTTTAGAGTTTATGAAATGAATTAAATAAATTATTGTCACATTTAGTGTTATGTTGTTTTGAGCAATTTGTTCGTCTCATCCCGATGTTTCCGCCATCGGTTGGGGTGTGACAAAGAAGGTGTAGAAATCAGAATTTTTCAGCGAAAACAACGAGCTAAATGGTAAGAACTCTTCCTCCTGAGCTCTGATACCACATGTAAGATCGGATTGCCGACCAAACGAGTCGTTCAGAAGAGATCTCAGACTGAATCAGAGGCGGAATTCATTGACACAGTCTTTGTTTAGCTTACTGAATCAGAGGCGGAATTCATTGACACAGTCTTTGTTTAGCTTGTATTCACTATTAATTGTCTGGTTTATTGATTTGGTAACAATATACAACACGTAGACACTTTGGCAGCGCTTCACCGTCAATACACCTTCGTAATCCCGTTCCAAATAAATAGGACGTAGCCACTATATATAGACGTCTAATTCTGTTGATGCATTTCATGTCTATCGCCTTCGTCAATCCGAGTCGTAGTGAAAAGCCGGAAGTAATCGAGTGCATATTGTCTATTTAGTTAGAAATGGCAAGGTGAGGATTATTTAAAATTAACTAGAATAGATTAAACTAAATTAATAATTATCTATAAGATATGGCTTAATATGATGACACTAAACTTGTAATTTCTTTAAAGTGCCTTGACCATATAAATAGATGTTATGTCACTAGTTTAAGTTAGACTTTGGTAGTTGAAGGGTTTTAGAAGAGTTTGGAGAGTTCTTGGAGAGGAGACTTTCTAGAGAGAGAAAGTAGAGAGAGAAAGTAGTGTAAACGTGGTTTCTTGTACCGAATCACCAAATCTATCAATGAAATCACGTTAGTAGTACGTTATCGTGTGTTCGGTCACGTTCGTTCACGGATTCCGCACGTGAAACGTTCGTTACGCAATCGAACGGTGTCAAAACCGATCCTACAAGTGGTATCAGAGCTAGGAGCTCGATTGCTTGATCAAACACGTCGTTCTCGTACAGATTTCAGCCGTTTCAGAGCCAAATCAGATCCGAATTTCATAAATTTCATCACTTTCTACTCATTTCTTGGAAATTCGACAAATTGAACGTGTTTTCACGGTCCGATTCGTCTGAAATTCTAGTATATTGTGCGAAATATATTGAATTGAAACCCTACCAAGTTTCACGTTGAAACACTAAGCCGTTTTGCAGAAATTGCAGATTTTCGGTCCGAAATCGCGTCAACTTTCAGCTCTGGATCGCTTATACGAACATCATGGATCGCTCATATGGTTTTATGAGTTGAATCGCTCGAAAATTATAACATCTGGAACCGCTCGTAAATTCAATACCAGGAACCGCTCGTAATTCTTATCTGGAACCGCTCATATGGTTTTATGAGTTGAATCGCTCGAAAATTATAACATGTGGAACCGCTCGAAAATGACATCTTGAACCGCTTATTCGTCATCGTTTTCATGTGATGTTCTGAACTTGCAGGTTGTCAGCAAATTGTTGACTGCAACATTTAAGTCACCGCCCATTGAGATCCAATCTTCACACCTGTGCTTCTTATCAACAATACACATCTCCACCGCCCAAGATTCATTTTCTTTAAAGGCCTAATCCAGCCTTGTCAATCAGACCTTATCCAACGCCCCATATTTTGAACGCCAATATAAAAAATATACAACAAAGTAAATTAGTTTTGTTGTTTGTTGTGCAACCGTCCTACTTACCCAATTAAAGCTCAACATCTCCACCGCCCATTCATTGATTACACCGTCAAATTAGGCCCATCAAATTTTGCACCGACCCATTACGTTTCAAGCAAATTTTTAAAAAAAAAAAAAAATTTTTTTGAGCTTGAAACAAGTTCCACCTCCCACTTAAAGTAATACCCAATCAAGTTTGTTACCCACCGCCCAACTGTTTTAAAATCTACCACCCAACCGCCATTTTTTTAAATCCAATCTTAGTTCATTGAACCGCCCAATCCCATGTAAAAACATTTGTTGCCGCCCATTTTTTTTAGCCCACGTGTCCGCCCAAGATTCCACCTACCCAATCATTTTGACAGGCCTGTTGTTGTTGTTTACTAGCCCACCGCCCAACCCACACTTTTGTCCTCATAAAACCCACCGCCCCCACTCACTTAGTTACCCAATACAAACATTGACCCATTCACCGCCCCACTTTAATTTGTGACCCAATCCCATCCCAGCTCTTAAAGTCCACCACCCAAAATTTGTTCAACACCTGCAGCCCCATTATACCATTATCACCTATGTTTATATTTGTTTAAATGAACTCAAATATCCAAAATTTTGTTTCTACGTTCGAGTTTTTCACAAAATTTGGTTCTTCCGTATCCAGCTCTTAAAGTTGCCGCCCCATTATACCATAATTGACCCAATCAGTGAAGCCCATTTAAGTCACCGTCCATTTTGTAGTTAGCCCATGTGACCGACTATTAACAGCCAATCCATTACTCCACCGCCCATAATTTTTTTTACCCAATCATTTTTTCTTGTAAACTCTCCGCCCAATCAAGTTAAAGCCCAAAGGCCGGCCCATCAGTCTTCATTTGAACCGTCAAAAATTAAAAACATTAACAAAACAAAAATTAAAAAAAAAAACATTATTAGTATATCAAGAATTGGGGACATTTAAAAAAGTGTACATTAATTGGAACGGGTTCGCGGATCTTCGACACGGGTTCTAAATCAATTCCATCGACACACACTTTTACGGTTTCAGTTCAGTTTAAACTGATTGTTTACTTGCTTGTTTGCAGGTAATCCAAGGTGTTTGTCAAGAATAGGATCCTCGCCCGAGAGAATCCTCACTCGATTTGTTGATCTTTGTTGTTCGAATTTCATTATTAATTGAGAATTCGTTTTTTGTGAATCGTTTGATAACAAAAATGGATGTTGCAATTAATATTGTACTGAACAAGTTCAATAATTTTTCAGGTATAGATGGAGAATCGATTGAAGAATTGATCAATCGGTATGTCGAGTTGTATTGGATAATGGAAGGTTTGAAGATAACCAAGAAAAATGAGGAATGGGTTAACAAGTTAGCAAATGCTCTACCGGGTGATGAGTGGAGAACGTTTTTGAAAGATTTGAGGAAGATATACTTAGAAGTGAGTTTGAGCGAGTTTATCGAGAAGATTAAAGAGCGTGAACTTGAAATTCAAAAGACTAGTATTGCAGAAACAGCTGATGAGGAAAAATTAAAATCTGAGGAAATCGTTCAAGATGTAGAGGAGCAGGTTAAAGAAATTTCAGCGATTAAGGTTGAAACGAAAGCTGAGGATGTAAAGACGACAGAGAAGTGTTCAAAATGTGACAAATTTGAATCAGTGATTTGGACAGTTTGATATTGGAAAACAAAATTTTGAAAGAAAAAGAAAAGGTTTTTGAAAATGAAAAATCAAAAATTGAAAAAGATTTTCAAAAACAAATCAAGATTTTAGAAGATGAGAGAGATATTTTTGGTAAAGATAATCTTGAAAAACAAATTGCAATCAATTCTCATCTTGCTAAAATCATTAAGCTTGAAAAAGAAGCTAAAATTAATCATATTAAAATTACTGAATTAGAAAGTAAGTTGAAAGGTTTTGTGACTTCTGTACAGTATGTTTGTCCAGAACCGATCAATGAAATTCCAATAAGTGACCATGTCACAAACTTTGACAATGTCAAAGTTGAAGATTGTGATGAGAAATCTGATGATGTAAATACAAAAAATGAAAAACAAAAATTGTTTTTAGAATTAAATGAAAAATTCAAAAATACTGTTTTGCAATCTACTGAAATAGGTGAATGCTCAAAGCAGGAACCTGTTAAGAAGATTGTAGAACAGAAAGAAAAAGTTAAAAATTTGAAAAATGTTCAAAACGATAATAAAAGCTCATCAGATCGATCATCCAATCGCAATCAAAAGCCACAAAAATTGAAAAACGAAAACTCAAAAATTGTTGGTAATGAGTGGTGCAGGTTTAACCACAGTGCTCAAGAGCCAAATCCAACAATCAAGAAGAGGAAGGAGTATCACCACGCCAGACAATGCTTTTATCTAAGCGTTTGGTATGGAAATGGTGATGGGCATGATAACAGAGTGTGTTACCGATGCGGGTATCGAGGACACATTGCTGTTAACTGCCAAAGACAGAGATTTGAGACGAGAAGATGCTATAACTGCCAAATCAAAGGTCATATTGCCAGAGATTGCCCAAGGAAATCAAGTGAAAGATTGAGGGTTAATTCTCAAAAATTGGCAAAGAAACCAGTCACTGTCAAGCCCAAGGAACTGAAAGTTTCAGAACAGCATATCAAAGAACAGAAGGTCCAAGAACCTAAAGTTCAAGAAAAGAAAGTGAAACTTTCTCAAGGGCAAAAAGACAAACTGAGAAAGAAGAGGAAAAAAGCCAGAGAATATCTGGAGAAGATTTTGTCCTCGGGTTCATCCGACAGATCAAAGAAGAGTGCTGATGAATCGATTCACTCGACAACAAAATCAAGTAAACCGAATTCGTCAGATACAAATCTGAGGACAAAAGAGGAGATAAAGAAGAAGGAGAAAAAGGTCGGCGATGAATCTGACACATCGAAGTCAGACAAGCCACCTTCAGGCGATGAATCTGACAGGTCAAAGTCAGACAAGCCACCTTCAGGCGATGAATCTGACAGGTCAAAGTCAGACAAGCCACATTCAGGCAATGATTCTGGTTCGTCAAAACCAGAAGAGCCAGTTATTGAGGTAAAATCTGAGAATTCAGATTTAACAATGGATGATACGAACTTTCCTCCATTGCTAAACAAGAATTCAAAATCACCCAAGGACAGTCAGGCTTGGGTGAAACTGTTCAAATGAAAAACCTGACTTGCCGGAGTTCCCAGGTTGGTAAGCGTGGAACATGAATCGGCACATTTCTTGAGAAATTTCACTCTGGTGATTTTTCGTCTTCAAAAGATAAATCAGGGACATTAAGTTGTACTTGATTCATCTTTTCTACAAGTGGTAATTTGTAAAACAATGTGATGAAACCCCGAGTTTATGAAATGTCACACAAAACTAATTTTCCGGAAAAACCATTTTGATTAAAACAAACTTAAGTGTTTTGAAATCACAATGGGAAAATAGTTTGTTGTGAGGGGGAGTTCTAATTGTTTACGCCAAATGGATGGAGAATTGAAGTGATTCTCATCAAGTTGTCAACTTTGTACAGTTTGTTTCAAATTTTCTCAGAAAATCAAAATTGGAACATATTTTGATTTTAGGGGGAGAAAAATTTTAAAAAAATTAGAAAATTTGAAAAAGTCAAAAACATCAAAAAATTCAAAAATGAGTTTTTGTTGCATAAAAGAGGAAATGATAGTACATCAGTAGACTATCACAACACGCTAAAGATATGAAATGATTAATGTGATAAACAATTTTATTGTAGATTTGTTAGTAAATTTTTACACATTTAGTAGATTGTTTTCGAGATATAAACATAAAACATCAAACTTGCTTATTTCGTGGGTAACATATCTTGGATATATGGGTAACCCCCGAAATCTCGTTTGAAAGATTCTATAAGATGTCAAACTTTCTTAGTTTGTGGGTAACATTTCACGGATATATGGGTAACCCCCGAAATTTCGTTTGAAAGGTTTCTCTTTCTGAAATACTAGGTTTGTTTATACTCAGTGATATCTGGGGTATTATCCCGGGACTTCTGCTGAATGGAAGTTCTGACCTAGTCCTCGGATAATACTTGCTGCAAATGCTTGAAGCACAGCATAAACCCTCAGCTGATTAGACAATAAAATTGATAATCATCTGTTGTAGCTGAAAAGATCCTCTAAAGGGGACACAAATCATGATCTCTCTGCTGAACGGTAGTTCTGACCTGAGCTCTCATGATTTCAAAATCCAACCCTTTACAGATATCATCTTAGTATACTTTCCTGTAATTCTGAATATTGAGATCTGGATACGGGAGTATATTCTGAAATGGGACACTCAATTAAGTTTGTAAGATTGAATATTTGAATCTGGATACGGGAGTATATTCAAGTGATGGGACACTCGAATAAGTTTAAGTATCTAAAACATTAATCTCGTATCTCGAATCAGTTAAACTTTGTGTAAAGATATAACTGACAATCTAGGTAAATTGTTTAGAGCTTACAATGTTCAAAGCTTAACGGTGTTAGTGATTTGTCTCAAAAACTGATATGATCCTCTTGCACAAACTCACAAAAATATGTTTGTACATATTTCATTTCTGCATTTAATTTCTGTCTTTGCATTTATGTTTCCTATTTTGAAAAATCCAAAAAGATTTTCGACAACTGATGTTGAAAAGCTAACGTTCAAAATCTAAAAGGCTAAACATGATGAACAGACAGGTTGGTTAAATGAATCTCAAATGCTTAGTTGATTCATTAAGTTGAATCACAACTTTATTCGGTTGTAATAGAGTGGTTGAGATGTGCAGGTTTTTGAATTTGATGATATGAAAATCCAGACTACGATCCCGACAAGTCGAGTCTAAGGGGGAGTCTGAAGACGAGCTCAACGCTAAAGGAGCTTGTATCTGGAAAGGCAGGTGTCGATCCCAAAAGCACGGAAGCTTGACGAAAGGGGGAGCCTGAAGATTCTTAAGTAAATACAGATCCTCTGGGATTCTGTTCGAGCAAGAGTATTTGAAGACTCTCACTAAAGATTCCATCAACATCCAAGGGGGAGTTTGTTAGTGCAGTTGTCTGTCGACTACATCTTCGTTCGAGTCTCTCAAATAGAAAGTCAAGTAGCTACGAGTTTCACTACGAATTGACTACGGCAATATCCAAGGGGGAGATTGTTGATGCATTTCATGTCTATCGCCTTCGTCAATCCGAGTCGTAGTGAAAAGCCGGAAGTAATCGAGTGCATATTGTCTATTTAGTTAGAAATGGCAAGGTGGCAAACTTGTAATTTCTTTAAAGTGCCTTGACCATATAAATAGATGTTATGTCACTAGTTTAAGTTAGACTTTGGTAGTTGAAGGGTTTTAGAAGAGTTTGGAGAGTTCTTGGAGAGGAGACTTTCTAGAGAGAGAAAGTAGAGAGAGAAAGTAGTGTAAACGTGGTTTCTTGTACCGAATCACCAAATCTATCAATGAAATCACGTTAGTAGTACGTTATCGTGTGTTCGGTCACGTTCGTTCACGGATTCCGCACGTGAAACGTTCGTTACGCAATCGAACGGTGTCAAAACCGATCCTACAAGAAAAAAATTTTAAAAAATCAGAAAATTTGAAAAAGTCAAAAACATCGAAAAATTCAAAAATGAGTTTTTGTTGCATAAAAGAGGAAATGATAGTACATCAGTAGACTATCACAACACGCTAAAGATATGAAATGATTAATGTGATAAACAATTTTATTGTAGATTTGTTAGTAAATTTTTACACATTTAGTAGATTGTTTTCGAGATATAAACATAAAACATCAAACTTGCTTATTTCGTGGGTAACATATCTTGGATATATGGGTAACCCCCGAAATCTCGTTTGAAAGATTCTATAAGATGTCAAACTTTCTTAGTTTGTGGGTAACATTTCACGGATATATGGGTAACCCCCGAAATTTCGTTTGAAAGGTTTCTCTTTCTGAAATACAAGGTTTGTTTATACTCAGTGATATCTGGGGTATTATCCCGGGACTTCTGCTGAATGGAAGTTCTGACCTAGTCCTCGGATAATACTTGCTGCAAATGCTTGAAACACAGCATAAACCCTCAGCTGATTAGACAATAAAATTGATAATCATCTGTTGTAGCTGAAAAGATCCTCTAAAGGGGACACAAATCATGATCTCTCTGCTGAACGGTAGTTCTGACCTGAGCTCTCATGATTTCAAAATCCAACCCTTTACAGATATCATCTTAGTATACTTTCCTGTAATTCTGAATATTGAGATCTGGATACGGGAGTATATTCTGAAATGGGACACTCAATTAAGTTTGTAAGATTGAATATTTGAATCTGGATACGGGAGTATATTCAAGTGATGGGACACTCGAATAAGTTTAAGTATCTAAAACATTAATCTCGTATCTCGAATCAGTTAAACTTTGTGTAAAGATATAACTGACAATCTAGGTAAATTGTTTAGAGCTTACAATGTTCAAAGCTTAACGGTGTTAGTGATTTGTCTCAAAAACTGATATGATCCTCTTGCACAAACTCACAAAAATATGTTTGTACATATTTCATTTATGCATTTAATTTCTGTCTTTGCATTTATGTTTCCTATTTTGAAAAATCCAAAAAGATTTTCGACAACTGATGTTGAAAAGCTAACGTTCAAAATCTAAAAGGCTAAACATGATGAACAGACAGGTTGGTTAAATGAATCTCAAATGCTTAGTTGATTCATTAAGTTGAATTACAACTTTATTCGGTTGTAATAGAGTGGTTGAGATGTGCAGGTTTTTGAATTTGATGATATGAAAAGCCAGACTACGATCCCGACAAGTCGAGTCTAAGGGGGAGTCTGAAGACGAGCTCAACGCTAAAGGAGCTTGTATCTGGAAAGCCAGGTGTCGATCCCAAAAGCACGGAAGCTTGACGAAAGGGGGAGCCTGAAGATTCTTAAGTAAATACAGATCCTCTGGGATTCTGTTCGAGCAAGAGTATTTGAAGACTCTCACTAAAGATTCCATCAACATCCAAGGGGGAGTTTGTTAGTGCAGTTGTCTGTCGACTACATCTTCGTTCGAGTCTCTCAAATAGAAAGTCAAGTAGCTACGAGTTTCACTACGAATTGACTACGGCAATATCCAAGGGGGAGATTGTTGATGCATTTCATGTCTATCGCCTTCGTCAATCCGAGTCGTAGTGAAAAGCCGGAAGTAATCGAGTGCATATTGTCTATTTAGTTAGAAATGGCAAGGTGGCAAACTTGTAATTTCTTTAAAGTGCCTTGACCATATAAATAGATGTTATGTCACTAGTTTAAGTTAGACTTTGGTAGTTGAAGGGTTTTAGAAGAGTTTGGAGAGTTCTTGGAGAGGAGACTTTCTAGAGAGAGAAAGTAGAGAGAGAAAGTAGTGTAAACATGGTTTCTTGTATCGAATCACCAAATCTATCAATGAAACCACGTTAGTAGTACGTTATCATGTGTTCGGTCACGTTCGTTCACGGATTCTGCACGTGAAACGTTCGTTACGCAATCGAACGGTGTCAAAACCGATCCTACAAGATTTATATGGTCAAGGCTGTCACACCCCAACCGATGGCGGAATCATCGGGGCGCGGCACTGAGCGAAACAGATTGTTCAGAAGTTTCCACAACAACTATCATACAATTCAGTTATATAACACGTCCCATACCGTGTCCCAAATAATAACAAGTTATCATAGAAATCAACTAAACAATATGGGAACTGTTCCGACAACTCAAATCCTTAATTATTACAGACCGAAAGTAAATATTGTTTTAAGACTTCTAGACGGCTAACTGTAGATCTTACTGACTACAGGTGCCAGTACAAGATCTACAGATAATTATGGCCCTGGAGCAGGTATATGGACACTGTCCTAAGGTCACTGGCTCCTAGAAGCTTATTATTGCCTCGCTTCCCTAGCACGCTAGTAGCTTAAACACCTGTCACATACGTTAAAATAAAAGTCAATACATATAATGTAAAGGTGAGTACACAAGTTTGATATAGCATATAGAGTTCGAATAGTTTACGCATAACCAAGCACGTACACAAGGGCAAACGATGCATGTAAATTATCAACATGGGACCATCGATACCAACGACTTCAAGTTGACTGTCCGAGACAGTTCGCAATACATGATTACCACCGTAATCCATGCAAGTAATTGTCCTTAGCAACCCCCGTGTGAACGGGTGCTGAGTCCAAACTATAGTACTACGTTGCTAAAGCAGGTAGATAGCACTCCACGTGTAAACATAATAAACAGCAATCATTTAGACAAGAATACATGCAAGTAGGTTAGCGTTCAAATAGTTTGTGTTGTTCGTGAATTTGATAGATTACGTATGTAACACCCAAAAGTGCTGAAAGCAAAAAGGGATCGAGTATACTCACAGTGGTTGATCGTGGATTGAGAGGAACACTGAGAATAGGTTAGCCTGAATAGTTCGATAACACAACGATGAGTAACGCGGAAAAAGTAAACAATGTAATTGGATCGAGTAGGCCATTCGATCGGACAGCAGTTCGATCGAATGGGCTGTTCGATTGGTTCGAAAGTCCGTTCGAACATCCATTCGATCGGCCGGCTGGCTCGATCGGCTGGTTCCTTCAAGTGGATTGTTTCTTCCTTTGATGTGAAGGATGTGTTTGTGTATGATGGTTTGTACTACCTTTCAGGTTGGCCGATCGAACAGCTGTTCGATCGGTTAGCCCAACCGATCGGCTAGTACTTCAATGTTTTCAAATATGTCACTCGATCGGTTGGCATGCTCGATCGGATGACATTCCAATGTTTCGAAAAGTCTAAGTGTTTTGAAAGTATAGTATTTCATGATTCGAGCAGTAATGATTACAATCGAGTGGCGTAGTCGATCGAACAGTACCTCGTCAATACTACACTTCATGAGTTTGTGGGACTAAGTGCTAGTCGATCGGTTAGCCTAGCCGATCGGCTGGCATAGTCGTTCGGTTGGGCTGTTCGATCGAACAGCCTAGCCGTTCGGCCAGCTTCTCGATTCGGTTAACCTATCACTTAACACTTGGTTATTCCCGTTAATTGTTGATGTTTTAGAGATATTTTGACTACGTGTTGAACCACAAAGCTGAAGTCCCTACTTAGTCTACTGACTCGAGCAGGAATCACCCAAGCTCGGCCAGAGGCGGTTTGGAACTTAAGTTTAACGTTTAACCCGAAATCGGTATATCTCTCGGTAGAACCCGAATCTTGAACCATGTGTTTGTTTAGATTGATTTGTAAATCGGTTCAAGTCTCGTTTTCACCTTTTTGAGTGTAAAAGAGTTGAAAGATAGATGAAAACCCATCTTCCAATCCTTTCCCACCGTGAAATGTTAAGATCTTTGGTAGATTTTAGGTTATTCATGTGGAAATCGGTTAGATCTAGCTTATTCATGGTTGAATGAAGTCAAGAACATGAAGTTCTTGATGAACACCAAGAACACCATGATGACATCACTCAAGAACACCTAGATCTTGGTGATTTCATGGATGAAATCCAAGTTTTGAAAGATAGAAAGATGTAGAATCGATTAATGAACAAAAACGTACAAGGATTAGAGTGAAATACTTACCGGTTTGAGAGAAATCTGAGATTTAGTGAGAAGAAGAGGCTGGTCGGTCAGAGCTTTTCCAAAAGTGGAAAGTTTGACAAGGACAGCCCTATTTATAGGCTTCCAAAAGAGGAAAGGGTCAGCTGATCGAACAGCATCCCTGATCGAGCAGCTGCCAGATCGAACAGCCTGTTCGATCGGCTAGCCTGTTCGATCAGGTTGCCCTGTTCGATCGGCTAGCCTGTTCGATCAGGTTGCCCTGTTCGATCGGCTAGCCTGTTCGATCAGGTTGCCCTGTTCGATTGGCTTGCCTGGTTTTTGAGTGTTTCGCGACGATTTTTGATATTTCGACTTCGATGAACGATGATTTGAGAATGATAGAATTCCTAATCAAATTACTTTTAGTAGTAGTCGAGACTATATCTAACATACAAGCATCCTTACACCACAATTTAGATTTGATTTCGATTGAGTTTGATTCACCTTTGAGTCTTGATTGATTTGATTGATTCACCACACACTTTAACATAAAAGTAAACATGCACAAGTAACACATAAAGCACACACACACGTATAAAAGTACTAAAATCCCCACACTTGAGTTTGATGATTGATTCGATTCACCTTGGTTATCTTTATTGCGTTGTTACTTCCTATCATTCGCAGTCGGACGTTGATTCACAGTTCGATTATTGGTCGATTAGTTTGATTATACAACACTTACTCCAAATAATATGAAAATCAAGATGAAACTAAAATGAAATTAATCTTTATTAATCTTTAATTCCAATAACAGTCAACTCTTGACTTTGACTTTTGGAAAACACGGGGTGTTACAGTCTCCCCTCCTTTAGGGAATTTCGTCCCGAAATTAGGCCGAGAACCGTACATCGCCGTGTGATTTTACCAATTTGATGCTTCAGATCTATCTGAATAACTGCGGGTACTTGGCCTTCATGTCACTTTCGAGTTCCCAAGTGAACTCCGCGCCTCGTTTGCCTTCCCATCGTACCTTTACAATAGGAATGCGAGAGCGTCTGAGTTGCTTGGTCTGTCGGTCCATGATTTCGACAGGCTTTTCCACGAAGTGTAGCGTCTCATTGACCTGAAGATCGTCGAGTGGTATTATTGCGTCGTGGTCGGCTACGCATTTTCGAAGGTTTGAAATATGGAAAGTCGGGTGGACATTGCTGAGTTCCTCCGGTAATTCGAGTTTGTAGGCAACTTTACCGATCCTTTCCAGAATCTTAAAAGGTCCAACAAATCGAGGCGCAAGTTTCCCTCTTTTGCCGAATCGGACTACTCCCTTCCAAGGTGATACCTTTAGGAGCACGTAGTCGCCAACTGCAAATTCGCGGGGCTTGCGTCGTTTATCGGCGTACATCTTTTGTCTGTCCCGGGCCTTTACCAAGTTTTCCCTTATCTGGTGGATCTTGTCAGTCGTTTCTTGCAGAATCTCGGGCCCAGTCAATTGTGAATGACCGACCTCGTGCCATACAATAGGCGAGCGACATCTCCTACCATACAAGGCTTCGAAAGGTGCCATTTCGATGCTGGAGTGATAGCTATTATTGTACGAAAATTCGACCAACGGTAGGTGTTTGCTCCAACTACCACCAAAATCGATAACACACGCACGGAGCATGTCTTCAATAGTACGAATCGTTCTTTCAGTCTGCCCGTCGGTTTGCGGGTGGAATGCGGTACTCAAATTCAGCGTCGTACCCAGAGCTGCTTGAAAAGTTTCCCACAATCTCGATGTAAACCGAGCGTCGCGATCAGAAATGATGTCTCGAGGCGTACCATGATTTTTAATGATCTCGTCGGTGTAGATTTGGGCTAGCTTGGCCACCTTATAGTCTTCTCGTATTGGCAAAAAGTGGGCTGATTTGGTTAGACGATCGACTATAACCCAAATACTGTCGTGACCTGATGGCGTGGTCGGAAGCTTAGTTATGAAATCCATAGCTATGCTTTCCCACTTCCATACGGGTATCGGCGGTTGTTCGAGTAAGCCTGACGGTCTTTGGTGTTCAGCCTTGACTCTTGCACAAGTTAAACAGCTACCAACATATAGAGCGATATCCCTTTTCATCCCAGGCCACCAGTACTTGTAGCGAAGGTCCTGGTACATTTTGTCCGCACCGGGATGAATGGAATATCGGGATTTGTGGGCTTCGTTCATGATGATCTTTCGCAAATCTGTCCTCCTCGGAACCCAGATTCGGTCCAGATAATAGAATATCCCGTTGGCTTTGCTCACTAGCTGAGTTCCATCGTGATAGATTCGTTCTTTCTTCAACGTACGCTCGTTAAAGCAAGCGTGTTGTGCTTCACGGATGAGAGCTTCGAGGTTATACTGAGCCTGGATGTTTCGAACACCTATCACGTAATTCTTTCTGCTGAGGGCGTCTGCAACTACATTCGCCTTGCCTGGGTGATAACGGATCTCACAGTCGTAATCGTTGAGAAGTTCTACCCATCGGCGTTGACGCATATTGAGTTCTCTCTGGTTAAAGATATGTTGTAAGCTCTTGTGATCGGTGAAGATCGTACACTTTGTACCATACAGGTAGTGTCGCCAAATCTTTAAGGCAAAGACAACTGCGCCTAGCTCAAGGTCATGGGTTGTATAGTTCTTCTCGTGGATTTTGAGCTGTCGAGATGCGTAAGCTATAACCTTGTCTCGTTGCATGAGAACACAGCCAAGTCCAAGGTTTGAAGCATCACAATAGACAACGAAGTCATCGCTTCCGTCCGGCAGTGTAAGAACTGGTGCATGGCACAGCATGTGTTTGAGGGTTTGGAAAGCAGTCTCCTGCGCGGTTCCCCACACAAAAGGCTTGTCTTTATGAGTAAGGGAGGTAAGCGGTACAACAATCTTGGAGAATCCTTCGATGAATCGTCGGTAATAACCGGCTAATCCGAGAAAAGAGCGAACTTCTGACGGATTCTTTGGCGTAACCCATCCCTTGACTGCCTCAATCTTTGCAGGATCAACGTGTATACCCCGACTATTCACAATATGACCCAGAAATTGAACCTCCTCCAACCAGAACTCACACTTGGAGAATTTGGCGTAGAGTTGGTTTCCCTGAAGCAACTCGAGAACCAATCGCAAATGCTGCGCATGTTCGGCCCTCGATCTGGAATAGATCAGGACATCGTCGATAAACACAATGACGAAACGGTCTAAGAACGGTTTACACACGCGATTCATCAGATCCATAAAGACCGCGGGTGCGTTGGTTAACCCAAAAGGCATGACAACAAATTCGTAGTGGCCGTATCGGGTTCGAAAAGCGGTTTTGGGTATGTCTTCCTCTTGAATCCGCAACTGATGGTAGCCTGAACGTAGATCAATCTTGGAGAAACACTGAGCACCTTGTAGTTGGTCAAACAGATCATCGATTCTTGGTAAGGGGTATCGGTTCTTGATGGTCAGCTTGTTCAATTCCCGGTAATCGATGCACATTCGGAACGACCCGTCCTTCTTTTTGACGAAAAGGACTGGTGCGCCCCATGGAGAAGTGCTCGGGCGAATGAAGCCTTTTTCAAGTAACTCTTGGAGTTGGTTCGAGAGTTCTCGCATTTCAGATGGAGCGAGTCGATACGGAGCTTTGGCCACTGGGTTGGCTCCTGGAATAAGGTCGATTCGAAAGTCGATATCACGACTTGGAGGTAATCCAGGAAGATCATCAGGGAACACCTGAGGAAATTCTCGGACAACAGGAACATCCTTGACTTCAACTTTCCTTTTCTTGTCCGTCTCTGCTACAACAATGTTGGCCAAGAAGGCTCGATATTCCTTGCGGAGATATTTGCGAGCTTGAAGACAGGACATGAGCTTGAGATCTTTTGCAGTAGTTTCACCATAAACACATAGAATATCACCACTAGCTAGCACAAAACGAATCATCTTATCGGAACACACAACTTCAGCACGGTTTTCACGAAGAAAGTCCATGCCTACTATGACATCGAAACTTCCGAGTTGCATTGGAATGAGATTAATCGGAAATATATGATTGTTGAGCTCGAGAATACAATCACGGAGCACAGAATTGACAGCAATGGTTCTTCCGGTAGCGACTTCTACTTCGAAGGGTGTCGAAAGATAAGAGCGCTTACGTCTAAGAAGCTTCTCAAATTCAAATGACACAAAGCAGTTATCGGCTCCAGTATCAAACAAACATGATGCATATATACCATTCACAAGGAACGTACCATTGACCACGTTGTTATCAGCTTGAGCCTGGCGTGCGTTGATGTTGAAAGTTCTGGCGTGAGCGGCTTGCTGTTGAGGCTGCTGTTGTTGTTGCTGGGGTTGTTGAGCTTCTTGTTTCACCACTCTGTTCGGGCACCGGTTTGCGAAATGGTTAGGGTCACCACATGCAAAGCAGGTCCGAACATTGTTTGCCGGGGCCTGTGCAGCTTGAGGAGCTTGAGGAGCTGGTAGCAGGGCTTGGTTAACAGCGGCTTGAGCTTGCGTTTGACGAGGACCATAACGGCAATTTGCAGTGAAATGCCCGTAAACGTTGCAGTGGGCACAGAAACGGCAGGCCACACCCACCGGGTGATGATAAGAACATGTAGCACAAAGTGGGTGGGGGCCGGTGTACGCACGCTTAGCCGGCGGCGCATTGATCACTGGCGCAGTGCGCTGTGGTTGTTGCTGTTGTGGCGGTACTGACTGAAGAGGAGCAGCATTGGTTGCGGCGGCACAACTCTTGTTCTTCTTTCTTCTTCTCGAGGACTTGGAGGCTTGAGCAGTAGGGTTGTCGGTTGATGCGGCAGTAACTTGATGCAACGACTTGGATGGCTTATCCCAGACACCAGCCTTAACTCGCTTGTCGTTAATCTCGGCAGCGAGTAGGTAGGTTTCCTCGATTGATGCGGGTTTGGCGGCGAACACATAATCTGCAACACAATCCGGAAGAGCACGGATGTATTTCTTGATGGTCATCTCGGGAGTCTTGACCTGGTCTGGACAGATAATGCTCAGTTGTTTGAAACGGGCGGTGAGACCAGCGTTGTCGCCCTCCTTCTGCTTGATGGTCCAGAACTCATCCTCCAACTTTTGGCGTTCGTGGGGAGGACAGAACTCGTCCAGCATGATAGCCTTCAGTTCCTCCCACGTCAGCTCGTAGGCAGCGTCGTTCCCGCGCTTATTTCTTTCGGCTGTCCACCAGTCCAATGCCCGCGACTGAAAGACACCGGTAGCATTGAGAGTTCGAAGATGATTCGGGCATCCGCTTTGACGAAGGGTAACTTCCACAGAGTCAAACCAGTGAAATAAGCCTGTAGGGCCCTCTTCACCGGTGAACTCCTTCGGTCCACATGCCTTAAATTGCTTGAAACTGAACGGAGTTTTGCTGGGTTCAGT
This sequence comes from Helianthus annuus, assembly GCF_002127325.2. NCBI lineage: Eukaryota > Viridiplantae > Streptophyta > Magnoliopsida > Asterales > Asteraceae > Helianthus > Helianthus annuus. The sequence continues at coordinate 4,325,968 of NC_035446.2, forward strand.
GAGAGTTCGGGATTCTTCCGACGACTTGCTGGTGTTTTCGTACACCTCGCTGACAGCTTTCGCTACAGACCTTGAGATGAGCTTGGCGAGACGTCGGTCTCTCTTTTCCTGACGGGAAAGGTTTTGGCGAATTCTCGATGATGACGACATGGTCTGCAATAGACATCGCCATAGGGCTCAACACAACGAATTCGAATCTCGCACGTCTTAGTTTACTAAAGCTTAGAATCACGTCGCATCTCACGTCACGTAACACATATAAACACATAAGCACATAATCATAGAAGCACATAAGCACAGAAGCAATTAGAGCACATAAGCAAGTAAGCAAATAGAGCACTTAATTTCCTAAACACGTACGAAATTTTTATCACAGAGGCGGTCAGAAAACAGAAACCTATAACCACAAGTCGAGTGCCGTTCGTTTTGCATATCGGGTAGCATCACACTGTATCGTCTAACTTAGTCGTATAGCGTAGCATAGCACACTGGTTTCGTTTAGATCACATCAACAGGGATTTGAATCGAGATAGGATAGCAACAAAGGTCACGCAGATTGATAACAAATGGAGTAACCAACGAATCTTAAAACACTTAAACAGGTAAATCACATAAAATCAACGAAGCAACACTCAAAATCGGAAAATGGATTGTCTGCGGCTACTAGACTTTGACTAACCATGGCAATTTAACTATTCACAGTTGACTTGTCGTCACTTTCGACTCTAGGGGACATGTTTCTGCCTCGATTCTTGGGCATTATGCATGCGCATCCTAGGCCATACTCGTGAGTTCAGGTCTTTGGAGTCCGTCAATTGCCTTGGCGAGATAAAATAAAGTTGGAATAACTGCCAAGGTTAGGGTTTCACCCCTAGCTCAGCAATTTCTTCCTTGTTTTAAGAAGATTTAGAGGAAAGTTTTCATCAAATTATGGGTTTCAGCCCTGATTTGGTATAATTCTCCCCCGTTTGTTGATAGAAATTAGCACAAAGTAATTGACAAAAATTTGTAATTTAGGCCGGAATTTGCGGGTTTCACTCCTAATCCCGTCCAAATTACGAAATTTGGCTCGGAGTTCGGATGTAATGATAGAATAGAAGGAAACAACATAAAATAAGCACATAAACTTGGTCTCTTGGTTCCTTAGCTATAGTCTAGGTCTCTAAGACAGCGATCCGGACTAGATCGTGTCTAACCTAATTCCCTATAGTTATGGCTCTGATACCAATCTGTCACACCCCAACCGATGGCGGAATCATCGGGGCGCGGCACTGAGCGAAACAGATTGTTCAGAAGTTTCCACAACAACTATCATACAATTCAGTTATATAACACGTCCCATACCGTGTCCCAAATAATAACAAGTTATCATAGAAATCAACTAAACAATATGGGAACTGTTCCGACAACTCAAATCCTTAATTATTACAGACCGAAAGTAAATATTGTTTTAAGACTTCTAGACGGCTAACTGTAGATCTTACTGACTACAGGTGCCAGTACAAGATCTACAGATAATTATGGCCCTGGAGCAGGTATATGGACACTGTCCTAAGGTCACTGGCTCCTAGAAGCTTATTATTGCCTCGCTTCCCTAGCACGCTAGTAGCTTAAACACCTGTCACATACGTTAAAATAAAAGTCAATACATATAATGTAAAGGTGAGTACACAAGTTTGATATAGCATATAGAGTTCGAATAGTTTACGCATAACCAAGCACGTACACAAGGGCAAACGATGCATGTAAATTATCAACATGGGACCATCGATACCAACGACTTCAAGTTGACTGTCCGAGACAGTTCGCAATACATGATTACCACCGTAATCCATGCAAGTAATTGTCCTTAGCAACCCCCGTGTGAACGGGTGCTGAGTCCAAACTATAGTACTACGTTGCTAAAGCAGGTAGATAGCACTCCACGTGTAAACATAATAAACAGCAATCATTTAGACAAGAATACATGCAAGTAGGTTAGCGTTCAAATAGTTTGTGTTGTTCGTGAATTTGATAGATTACGTATGTAACACCCAAAAGTGCTGAAAGCAAAAAGGGATCGAGTATACTCACAGTGGTTGATCGTGGATTGAGAGGAACACTGAGAATAGGTTAGCCTGAATAGTTCGATAACACAACGATGAGTAACGCGGAAAAAGTAAACAATGTACTTGGATCGAGTAGGCCATTCGATCGGACAGCAGTTCGATCGAATGGGCTGTTCGATTGGTTCGAAAGTCCGTTCGAACATCCATTCGATCGGCCGGATGGCTCGATCGGCTGGTTCCTTCAAGTGGATTGTTTCTTCCTTTGATGTGAAGGATGTGTTTGTGTATGATGGTTTGTACTACCTTTCAGGTTGGCCGATCGAACAGCTGTTCGATCGGTTAGCCCAACCGATCGGCTAGTACTTCAATGTTTTCAAATATGTCACTCGATCGGTTGGCATGCTCGATCGGATGACATTCCAATGTTTCGAAAAGTCTAAGTGTTTTGAAAGTATAGTATTTCATGATTCGAGCAGTAATGATTACAATCGAGTGGCGTAGTCGATCGAACAGTACCTCGTCAATACTACACTTCATGAGTTTGTGGGACTAAGTGCTAGTCGATCGGTTAGCCTAGCCGATCGGCTGGCATAGTCGTTCGGTTGGGCTGTTCGATCGAACAGCCTAGCCGTTCGGCCAGCTTCTCGATTCGGTTAACCTATCACTTAACACTTGGTTATTCCCGTTAATTGTTGATGTTTTAGAGATATTTTGACTACGTGTTGAACCACAAAGCTGAAGTCCCTACTTAGTCTACTGACTCGAGCAGGAATCACCCAAGCTCGGCCAGAGGCGGTTTGGAACTTAAGTTTAACGTTTAACCCGAAATCGGTATATCTCTCGGTAGAACCCGAATCTTGAACCATGTGTTTGTTTAGATTGATTTGTAAATCGGTTCAAGTCTCGTTTTCACCTTTTTGAGTGTAAAAGAGTTGAAAGATAGATGAAAACCCATCTTCCAATCCTTTCCCACCGTGAAATGTTAAGATCTTTGGTAGATTTTAGGTTATTCATGTGGAAATCGGTTAGATCTAGCTTATTCATGGTTGAATGAAGTCAAGAACATGAAGTTCTTGATGAACACCAAGAACACCATGATGACATCACTCAAGAACACCTAGATCTTGGTGATTTCATGGATGAAATCCAAGTTTTGAAAGATAGAAAGATGTAGAATCGATTAATGAACAAAAACGTACAAGGATTAGAGTGAAATACTTACCGGTTTGAGAGAAATCTGAGATTTAGTGAGAAGAAGAGGCTGGTCGGTCAGAGCTTTTCCAAAAGTGGAAAGTTTGACAAGGACAGCCCTATTTATAGGCTTCCAAAAGAGGAAAGGGTCAGCTGATCGAACAGCATCCCTGATCGAGCAGCTGCCAGATCGAACAGCCTGTTCGATCGGCTAGCCTGTTCGATCAGGTTGCCCTGTTCGATCGGCTAGCCTGTTCGATCAGGTTGCCCTGTTCGATCGGCTAGCCTGTTCGATCAGGTTGCCCTGTTCGATTGGCTTGCCTGGTTTTTGAGTGTTTCGCGACGATTTTTGATATTTCGACTTCGATGAACGATGATTTGAGAATGATAGAATTCCTAATCAAATTACTTTTAGTAGTAGTCGAGACTATATCTAACATACAAGCATCCTTACACCACAATTTAGATTTGATTTCGATTGAGTTTGATTCACCTTTGAGTCTTGATTGATTTGATTGATTCACCACACACTTTAACATAAAAGTAAACATGCACAAGTAACACATAAAGCACACACACACGTATAAAAGTACTAAAATCCCCACACTTGAGTTTGATGATTGATTCGATTCACCTTGGTTATCTTTATTGCGTTGTTACTTCCTATCATTCGCAGTCGGACGTTGATTCACAGTTCGATTATTGGTCGATTAGTTTGATTATACAACACTTACTCCAAATAATATGAAAATCAAGATGAAACTAAAATGAAATTAATCTTTATTAATCTTTAATTCCAATAACAGTCAACTCTTGACTTTGACTTTTGGAAAACACGGGGTGTTACAAAGGCTCTTTAATGATATTACAAGTTTGCCACCTTGCCATTTCTAACTAAATAGACAATATGCACTCGATTACTCCCGACTTTTCACTACGACTCGGATTGACGAAGGCGATAGACATGAAATGCATCAACAATCTCCCCTTTGGATATTGCCGTAGTCAATTCGTAGTGAAACTCGTAGCTACTTGACTTTCTATTTGAGAGACTCGAACGAAGATGTAGTCGACAGACAACTGCACTAAAAAATTCCGCTTGAACAGACTCAAGCGAAATCATGTTTCACGCGGAATTAACGATTCACACGAGATTACATTGTACAAGCGGAATTAGGTCTTGTTAATTCCGTGCGGAATTACTCTTGGTAATTCCGTGCGGAATTAGCTCTAACCCTATTTTCGCTTGTTTTCTCGTAAAGCGTGCCTAGGTCTGTCATTATAACTCTAATACTCGAACGAAGATGAAGTCAACAGACAACTGCACCAACAAATTTCCAATAGTTGGGGACTATAGGTGTTATTTTACTAAACCAAAGGGACTATCCATGTATTTTACTCATTAAAAAAATTACAACATATTTATATATCGAAATTAAAAAAACGTGCCCCTCGGAATGACAGGCCCTAGCTGGTGGTCCTCCCCGCCCACCCCAGGGCCGCCCCTGGTTCGAAGCTTTGTCCTGTTTCGTTTTTAGTGCTTTAAACCATTTGGACTAGTTGGCCTTGGCCTGTTTTAAGTGAAGCCTAACTTAATATTTTAGCAGTTTATACTTTGTAGGGCTAAACCCCACTTTTTGGTTTTCTTTGTCAGAAAGAAGTTTGCTGAATCACTTGACTGTCAATTTTCATCCCTTAGCACTTGTTAGTGAAATATGCATGATAAGCAGGTTACGGTTAAAACATTGTGGGTTGTGGTCTGTTGGCTAACATTTCAACATTCATATAAACATGATATGTTCAAATGAATTATACGAGTGAAAGACATTTATTTATATTTACACACTAACGTATACACACAAGCACATCTCTAAAAGCAGTTTATCCTTAGCAGATACATCTATCTTCGATAATATCGGCAAAGCCAAAACTTGTCTACTAGCACATTCGAACCTCATTCTTCTTTCATTTTACCCCCAAAAGCCTGTTAAAAATGGTCAACTACAAAAGTTGGTGAGTTCCACCGGTTTAGTTTGTTTCGAAAAAGAAGTGTTTTGCATGTTTGATGTAATTATACCAATTCCACAACTGAAACCTCGATTGTTTGGCCAGATTCCCTTGGCCCACCTAAACCACGTCAACCACATCACCTCCCCAAATAGCTATGTATAACACCACATAGAGTGTGCAAAGTATTTGCATGGACATGTGCAATTGCAGTATAACCCATGGCATCTATGCCAGATCAATTGTCTTTGTCACGCCAATAGTCTTATTCACACATCCATCGGCCTATAGTTGATCACTTGTGTTTGTGGGGACTTGTTAAAGCAACTCAGATAATTCACATCACATCAAGTTGTCATATACAAGTATGTACATGTCTAAACATGCTTTTCACCCCAAGTAATTGGTTTTAGACAAATGGGGCAATGAAACTCACTTGATAGCGTAGCTCAAGTATGCATGTAGTGCTAATCCAATCCTATTATCAGTATGGTATGGTTAATTATTGAAAACAGTTCTCGGGTCCTTAATTTCTATATACTAAGTTCCAATATGAAGATTTATCCGAGTTTGGGCTAATAGCCTCAATAAATGGCTATGGTTAATGTCTTAGTGTCATATTCAAGTTTGGTTTCCGTGCACCGTTTTACGTGCCAGTAACTGTTGTTCGTTTTGGGTGTTTGGGTAATGGCATGATCACATAAAATGTCACAATTCATTGCATAATATAAAATGATTTGTTTTATAAAGAAAGTTTGGGCATTACAAGGCCCTATTCGGTCATACAACAGTTTCAGTTTTTATTGTTTGGGAATTCCCAAAACTATCCTGTAATGCACCACAATTACACAATTTACTCCGGAAAATTTCAAAATTACTCCCGACTTTCCAATTATCGCCAGTGAGTCATGGAACAACTTACAAGTTTCCAAAAATTATTGTAAGAAAATATTAAATTTATTTATTATGCTTAACCACTATAATAGTGCAATGATAGGGTTTTCATCCAACACTTAACCTTTTGGCATGTTATATACCACATCTTCTAATAAGTCGAAACTTTGTCCTGTTTTATTTTTAATGCTTTAAACCATTTGGACTAGCTGGCCTTGGCCTGTTTTAAGTGAAGCCTAACTTAATATTTTAGCAGTTTATACTTTGTAGGGCTAAACCCCACTTTTTGGTTTTTTTTGTCAGAAAGAAGTTTGCTCAATCACTTGACTGTCAATTTCTCATCGCTTAGCACTTGTTAGTGAAATATGCATGATAAGCAGGTTATGGTTAAAATTCTGTGGGTTGTGGTCTGTTGGCTAACATTTCAACATTCCTATAAACATGATATTAATATAATATTGTATTTCTTTGCTACCTAATTTTCTTGTCTTGTGCAATAACGTCTTACACTTTTATCTTCTTTATTTTAGTAACACTAAAAAAATAAAAATAAAATGGTGAAAGAAACCTAATTATTAATTTAAACTAGTTACTCTAAAATTGGATTTGATTCGTGGGCTTATTAAGTATTGATGCATATTTAATTTGTGATACCATATTTATATCATGGTACACATTCTAGGATGAGGTACATATTCTAGGATGACTATCACAATACTGTATACACCTTTCTACAGTATCGAAACACTCACTTTGATCCCTACAACAACAATAGTGTAATCCTGGTCGATCATAATAACTGCAAACAGGCCATCCCAATTTCTCATTTGTTGGAGTTGAAATGTCGTCTCCATGTTCCTCGCTTACTGCAACTCTAGTACCTGTATTAACGTTTAAACGATATGGAACAACATTACAAAAGAGAAACTCGATAATAATGTTTAAGGTCTTCCCAAATAGACCTGAAAATGCTAGAAAATATAAAACTTACTATCAAGGCCAACGAGCAATGTTAGAAACATTAAGCATGAGATGATGGCGTATGTTCGTATATGCTTGGCCATAGAGACGCGTGTTCTTCTTGTTCTCTCAGATATGTTTGAATGAATTATACAAGTGAAAGACATGTATTTATATTTGTAGTTATGGCTCGTATTTAGTAGGTGATTAATGATAAAATATTGTTATGCATTAATTACAAAAGATTGTCAAACATGACGGTTAACGATCAAAATTTTCTAAATAAAGTATAAATAGGATTAGCTGTTGTATTCAAATTAATATTAATAAAAATCAAAATTTAAATTAATATAAGTGTCACCCCAACTCCTAGCAGAAGCGCACGGGTCCAACAGAAAAATGGCACAAACGCATTGTTCATAAGGATATTATATTACACATAAAATGTTATATCATTTTACATTATCATTTACACACTAACGTATATACACAAGCACATCTCTAAAAGCAGTTTATCCTAAGCAGATACATCTATGCACGCTAATATCCGCAAAACCAAAACTTGTCTAGTAGCACATTCAAACCTCATTCTTCTTTTATTTTACCCCAAAAGCATGTTAAAAATGGTCAACTACGATGGTGAGTTTCACCGGTTTAGTTTGTTTTGAAAAAGAAGTGTTTTGCTTATTTGATTTAATTATACAAGTCCACAACCGAAACCTCGACAGTTTGGCCAGATTCCGGTGGCCCACATAAACCACGTCAACCACATCATCTCCCCAAATAGCTATGTGACTATGTATAACACCATATAGCGTGTACAAAGTATGTATTGCAGTAGAACCCATGGCATCTATGCCAGATCAATTGTCTTTGTCACGCCAATAGTACTATTCACACATCCACCGGCCTATAGTTGATCACTGGTGTTTGTGGGGACTTGTTAGAGCAACTCATATAATTCACTTCACATCACGTTGTCATATACAAGTATGTACGTATCTAAACATGCTTTTCACCCCAAGTAATTGGTTTGACAAATGGGGTAATGAAACTCACTTGATAGCGTAGCTGAAGTATGCATGTAGTGTACTGGTAGTGCTAATCCAATCCTATTATCGGTATAGTATGGTTAATTACTTAAAACTGTTCTTGTGTCGGTATAGTTCGAATATGAAGATTTATCCGAGTTTGGGCTAATAGCCTCAATAAATGGTGATGGTTAATGTCTTAGTGTCATATTCAAGTTTGCTTTCAGTGCACCGATTTGCATGCCAGTTGTTTGTTTTGGGTGTTCAGGTAATGGCATGATCACGTGCAATGTCACAACTCATTGTATAATATGAATTGTTTTATAAAGAAAGTTTGGCCGTTACAGAGGCCTTATTCAGTTCTTATAGTTTGGGAATTCCCCTACTAGCCCTGTAAGGCACCGCCATTACCCTATTTACTCTGGAAAAGTTCGAAATTACTCCTGAGTTTCCAGTTATCGCCAGTGACATGACTCATCGAACAACTTACAAGTATCGAAAAAATATTGTATGAAAATATTAAATTTATTTATTATGCTTAATAATTTTGTTTTAAAAATCCGTTTAACCAATAAATTAGCGATTAATACCATCTGACTTCTCAAAATTCTGTAATTTTTACTAAAGTGTCACATATGCCTAAAATCCATGTAAAATTTTCAGGTTCAAGCAAATTTCCTAAACATGTTTTGGGTTACTAAAAGTTCCATGAATCGTGATTTTTAACACCATAGTTAGGGTGAGCCAATGAACCCCGAAAATTGATTTTAACGGATCATTCTTATCCTATAAATAGTCTCTCTACAAAATTTGGTTACTTTTTAGAACACGTTTTATATTCTTCCCAAATTAACACCTTTAAATACTAATAAAATTCGCAAAATATTCAAACAAATGCCAAAAATTCCCATATTTTGCAGATGACCCTGCAAAATTCCAAGTTCTAACAATACCCACGCCAAAAGTTATTCTAAAAAAAAAGTTCTAAAGTCCCTAAATTCGGTTTTCGACGGTATACCTTCCGATTCTCGATCCCTAAGCGATTTATAAGCTTTCACAGCTCAAGTAAAGTTGAGTATAGTACCTACACACCATATATAACACAAACATGTATCTACTATCATCAATCAAGCCTTGTTAATATTCTTTTTTGGGTTAGAGTTTGAAATACGTGTTTCTTGTCGAATTCATCGTGTAAGGCCTGGCCAAACAATCTTAAGCCCAAGTCAAATAAACCATTTTGAAGCATGCATCAATAACAGAGCACCATAAATCTTTTTGTTAATAATCCCTTCTTAATTAAGAAAATACATTTTAGTTTACGTATTCAACACTACGAAATATCTTTTTTAACCACACTTATCTCTCCCTTCAAAACACAGTTTTCAAGGGTCTTCAAACAACCCGGTGCACTTGGTGCAATTGAGTACTCTATACTTGAAGATTTTATGTTTAAGGATGGATAATGTGGCCATATGGAAGATAAATGTAGCTATGAAAGCGTATGTATTGTTTTTCTTTTCACTATTTGTATATTTTTATACTTACCAACTACATTGTTGGCCAATTAAATCTTTGATATTCCTTTTGATAGTTCTTAACATATCAACCCATGAAATAATAATAAATCAATTGATCTGATTTTTTTTATCTTTATCTAAACTATATACTATATAATAAAAGAAATTAATTAGTACACATATCATTTATTCGAGACATCTACTTTTTGGTTTTCCAACCTTTTTTACTAAATATCTTACACTAGTTAAATAAATCATATATTAATGATAAATCTTATCATACTTTGAATTTTCAAATAAAAGCCTTCTATTTTTCTAATAAAATATTATCCTCTAACATATTTTTAAATATACCAAATTATTTATCACAAAACCAAACTTTGCACTATTAATTTATTACTTATGTTAATTTTCTTTTAAAAAAATATTCTCAAATTTAAATTCCTTTGAGTATAGCGGTTCATTTTTTTGAAGATCAACATTTTTTTTATTGTTTGGTGTATAAAATTAAATTTATTCGGCTCATGTAATATACAACGTTCTTTTAAAGATAGAACCTTTTCTTACTTAGTATACAAAATTACACTTATTCAAACTCTCGTGGTTATTTAAGATATAACTTTTTTATTATTCAGTATATAAAATTACTTTTATTCAACACGTACAATACACCGGGTTCTTAAAGATATATTGTTTATTATTTAATATATAAAATTAGATTTATTAAACCCGTGTAATAAACATAAATCGGGGTTTAATGATAAATTGTTTTATTATTTTGTATGTAAGATATTATTTATTCAACTAAATGGGGTTCTAACCTAGTTTGTTATATATACAATTTGTAAGTAAGTCATCTAAGATAAGTTTTCCATTATTTTTTTTTCAGTTTAAACCCTTATATTATAAATATCATCCGCCTTTAAAACAATAATTTTATTTTCTTTGTAAAACTTTTGGTTGTTAGTTTTTTTATAAAAACCAAATACGCGTTTGTGTTAGTTTTTCTTCAAGACAATTCGGACAATTCAATGTAACTTTTTTTTGAAAAGGTAGTTGCATTCGAAATAGCCGTAAGAAGATGAACCAAGCTGGTAATGGGTGAACAACATTGTTACGGGTGTCGGTGTTCAAAATTTGGTATCGGAGCCTTACCTTACGAAGAAGAAACCAATCAGCAGCAATAGAATCGGATCAGAGGCAGTAAACAGAAGCCCTGATCGCAGGAGTGTAGGTCCCGAATTTCGGAGGATCGATTACGAAACCAAACCCTTGTTTATCACAAACACGGTCACGAGTGAGGAATCCCTGTGACGATGCCAAACCAAACACATATAATGATAACACAAAGTAACCAATGAATCACAGTCAATTGATTAGATGAGAACAGGCATCAAACACATACACATAATGTTTGAAGTAAAACTCTCAAAAGGTTATGCTCTCATGGTTTCTGTGTGAAACCAGATGGCCGAATTTCGGAGGATCGATTACGAAACCGAACCCTTGTTTATCACAAACACGGTCACGAGTGCGGAATCCCCGTGATGATGCCAAACCAAACACAGATAATGATAACACAAAGTAACCAATGAATCACAGTCAATTGATTAGATGAGAATAGGTATCAAACACATACACACAATGTTTGAAGTAAAACTCTCAGAAGGTTATGCTCTCATGGTTTCTGCGTGAAACCAGAGGGTGTTTATATAGGCAGCCCAAGCCCAGTGTTGACGAAACACAAATTGGGCTTGACGAAACATCATGGACGACGAAACACAAGGTCTTTCATCACCCATCACGACGAAACATGGGTTTGTGACCATACATGAGTTTCGTCATACATGTGCTCGACGAAACTCCTCGTCGAGGGCTGCAAAAGTTGTGTGCTGCAAATTGTCAAACAGTTTGTAGCAAACACATAAACACACAAACATAACATAATTACCAATATGCAACATGTATTGTTCATTTAACATTACAAAATAGACGAGACAAACTTGTCGGACCATAGAAATATAGGAGGATATCCAACTAAGGTCGACGGCGAATACAGACTCCATAACTAAAAAGACCTTACAAATACATCGTTAAACTAGAACAAGTTATAGACACAAAATAATCTACCAACAAGGAGGAAGCTGATTGACGTCCGGTCGATTACATCGGAACTAGAAGGGAATATTCTGGTCAAAACCTGACCTGGGTTTCTGAATGCAGGAATCAAGAAAAACAGAGTAGCAACCATAATAATGGCGGAACTTCAGGTGGTCGGAAGAATCAAGAAATTGAACCAAACAAATTATAAAACCTGGATGACCTGCATAAAATCTTACCTGCAAGGGCAAGATTTGTGGCAGGTTACGAACGGCACCGATGTCCAGCAACCCACTAACGATATAAACGGAGTAGTTGGTAAGTGGCAGATCAAAGCGGACCGCGCTATGTTTATTATCAAGACGACGGTTGAAGAAGATATTCTTGATCACCTCCAAGATATCGAGTACCTGAAGGCGGCATGGGACACACTCGAATCACTTTTTTCGAAAAAGAATGACGCTCGTCTTCAGATGCTTGAAGGAGAACTATTAACCGCCTCGCAAGGAGATCTAGCTGTGTCTCAATACTTTAGAAAAATAAAGAATCTGTGTCGAGAAATAGGCGATCTCGATGTACAATCCAAAATAAGCGAGGCCCGTATGAAACGTATTATTATACACGGGTTGAAACCCGAATACAGGAGCTTCATTACAGCCATCCAAGGTTGGGCAAATCAGCTAAACCTCATTGAATTCGAGAATCTTTTAGCAGGCTAAGAGGCCTTAGCAAAACAGTTTGCGGGCGTTCAGGTTAAGACGGAAGAAGAGAAGGCTCTTTATGCGGAAAAAGGAAAGAGTCAAAATAATTAACCATGGAATAAGCCCAAGACAAACGAGAAGACCAGGAAAACCGACTGGTACAAAAAGGGTCGCGAAAAATGTGGCGACAGCTCGGGTGAGCGCAAAGGTAATATCAAAAGGTAATCGGAGGTTTCCATATGAGTGTTACAACTCTGGAAAACGAGGGCACATGGCAAAAGACTGTAGGAAGCCAAAAGTAGAAGGGAATGTAGCCACGGTTAAAGAGGAAGAGGAAACATGGGACGCATAAGCAATGGTGGCTCAAGTTATAGAAGACACGACTTTAACGATCACCACCGAGCTCAAGTCCAATAGTTTCGGAGATTGGATTGTTGATTCTGGGTGTTCTAACCACATAACCGGAGACAAGGAAAGGTTAACCAAACCAAAATGATACATGGGAAATCATGTAGTGGTTATTGTCGATGGATCAAAACACCAAATCGCCAACATAGGAGAGGTAAAATTTCCAAGCCATGGAAGGGAAAAGGAGTTTTTAATGGAAGATGTCTTTCATGTACCCGGTATGAAAAAGAACTTGTTATCCGTTCCACAACTCACAGCAACAGGAAGGTACGTTCTTTTTGGCCCCAATGATGTATGTGTCTTCGATAAATTTGAGACAAAATCGGTTCCTACCTTGAAAGGAAAACGCAAAGATAATGTTTATGTTTTATCCGCTGAGTCGGCATACGTCCACAAAGCAAATAACAATCAAACTGTAGAACTTTGGCATGCGCGTCTTAGTCATGTCGGGTACGACCGGTTTCAATTAATGATGAAAAAAGACTTGGTCTGAGGCCTACCCGAGTTCGAGATTAATAAAGAAATTATCTGTGCCGGGTGTCAATATGGCAAGGCATATCAACAACCATTTGAAACCTCAAACTTCAAGACAATGAAGCCGCTCGAACTAGTTAATTCAGATGTATTTGGTCCGGTAAAACAACCATCAATAAGAGGCCTGAGGTATATGGTAACCTTCATTGACGACTTCTCCCTATATACATGGGTGTATTTTTTAAAAGAAAAGTCGGAAGTTTTCGAGAAGTTCAAGGCATTTAAAGATGAAGCAGAGAGGCTTACGGGAAATAAAATAATGTATTTAAGGTCGGATAATGGAGGTGAATATCTAGCTACTGCGTTTGATATCTATCTAAGAGAAAACAAGATTTGGAGACAACTCGCGTGTCCAAACACGCCTCAACAAAATGGCGTGTCCGAAAGAAAGAATCGCCATCTTGCAGAAACATGTAGAAGCGTCATGCATGCAAGGAATGTGCCTGGTCGTTTTTGGGCTGAAGCTATGCAAATATCAGCCCACGTAATTAATAGATGACCTCCACAAAACCAAGGTTACGTATCACCATATGAGACGCGGCTAAATCGAAAGCCAAATGTAACACACTTTCGTGTTTTTGGTTGCGTGTGTTACGTGTTTGTGCCAAATCAATTACGAGACAAGATGGAGAAAAAGGCCGTTCCATGTATCTTTACGGGGTATGATTCGGAAAGAAAAGGGTGGCGATGTTGTGATCCGATTTCAAATCGATGTTATGTATCGAGGAACGTAGTTTCTGACGAGAAGTCTTCTTGGTGGTTAGAGAATAAAGAACCGTTACCAGATACAGAGTTTATAAAAGAAAAACTTGAATCCAATATGATAACTCTAACTCTTGATGAGGAGGAATCTGCCATCGAAATGGATGACGGGGTGATAAATTCAAATTTAAGTCTCAGACAAGAAATCAATGAGCAATGCCCTTGGCAAACTGGGACGCATTCTCATACCCAAAATCTAGATTCCCGCAGCCCAGTCACAGGCCCAAGAAGTTCTAATCGAGTGTCTAAACCGAATCCAAAATATGAGGTTAACGTGGCAATGACCGAGGTGGAAGAATCCGAACCTAATACGTTCGTGGAGGCATGCAAGAAGAAAGAGTGAGTTAGTGCCATGCAAGATGAGATAGATGCCATGCATAAGAATGAAACGTGGGTCCTAGTGCCGAAACCGGAAAATGTGAAACCGATATGTTGGTGCACTACATCTGTTGATTCCGTCTAGGTGTCTAGGATCAGGTCTTACAATGAATTGTATAGCATAGGGCTCGAAATACGAGAAAACAAGAGTCTGTATAGGTGTTAGGACCTTGGATCGCTTTTATGGACTTAGGGTATGTGGATCGCCTTTATGGCATTAGTGGGTCGCCTTTGTGTCAAAGGGTGAACCGCTCATGTGTCACATGACATCATGAGCGGTTCAGAATCCCTATATATAGTCCCAAGAGCGATTCACTAGGGGAAGACTTGATTTCCATGCCGAAGCTCTGCCGGTGTGAAGTTTGAGCTGTAATCTGTTTCAAATCAATACAAAAGAGAGTTAGAAGGACGATCGTGCTATTTCTACTTGTGTTTCTTATTATTCCGCATCTGATTCACAAGAGCAAGCCTCTGACCGACTCATTTGGGTCAGCAATCGATCCTACAGGTGGTATCAGAGCCACGGAGGAGGTTTTCTACAGAATATAGTCGTTTTTCAGTGTTATTTCTCACTTCTACACCTTCTTTTCTCATTTCAAGGAGATTTCACGGTCAAAAATCGTTCAAATTTTCACAGATTGTTCAGTATAGTACCGAGTCAAACCCTTGGGAATTTTAGACCGAAATTCAACAGAAAAACAGATTAAAATTCATTCGAATCATGAACCGCTCATATGACGTCATTGTTTTGAACCGCTTATTAGTCAAATTGCTATGAACCGCTCAAAATTAAGTCTTGAACCGCTCGAAATGAACTGCATGAACCGCTCAAGTGTACTTTCTTAGACCGCTCAAAAGACCTGTTGAGAACCGCTCCAAATTTAGCTTTCTGAACCGCTCTTTCAGAAAAGTTCTTGAACCGCTCGAACAACTAAGGTTGAACCGCTTGAACATCAAATCTTGAATTGCTCTAAATTGAATTTTGGAATCGCTCAAAAGTCTGTACTTGGTCCGCTCATAGACTGAATTCTGGATCGCTCGAAGTGACATTGTTTGTGAATCGCTTATCTGATCATTTCTCTGGACCGCCTTTTTGTCTGTTATCTTGAAATTCGTGCTAAGTCAATATGAATTCAGAATTTTTCAACGCTTTTGCCACATCAACTACTCCAGCCGCAATTGCTCAAGCAATGAACTTGGAAAATGAGACGGGGACAACACAAAAGCCCCCTAGGTTGATGAGCATCGAGGAATATTATGGATGGAAAGATAGGTTTGAAAATTGGGTTCAAGCCAATCATCTTAGATCATGGGAGTGCATACTAAAGAAATACACGTTGCCCCGAACTGAGCTGCAAGTCATCAAAGAGATTTCTGAATTTACAGATCAAGAACGGGCGATGTATAAAGCTGAAAAAATGATGATTAGTTTATTGCAACAAGCGATTAAAGAAGATATATTCATTCTTCTCCAACACGACAAGACTGCTAAATCAATTTGGGATGCATTGAAAGTCAAGTTCGAAGGTAGCGAGAACATGATTAAAAGCAAGAAAGCTTTATTGAAAAAGGAATTCGATCTGTTTAGCAGTTTGCCGGGCGAGGATACCAAGAAGCTAATTGAGAGATATTGCCACTTGGTGCGATCTTTATCGATGTTGGGAGTTGAAAAAGTTCGTGAAGAATGGGTTGAGAAGTTGGCGGATGCTTTACCCCAGAAAGAGTGGGGAACATACTTAATGATCTTGAAGAATACTGGTGTATATGATGGGTTGACAATCTCACAGTTCATTGAGAAAATAGAAAGTCAAGATCTAGAACAACAAAAGATAGCAAGAATGAATAGCTCTAGTGGTCAACAGGACGTGAAGATGTATTACAAAGGTAGTATACCAGCAATTGAATCTGAAAGAAGTCCGAAAATTCAAACAGCTTTCAGTGCTGATGATTCATCTGAGAAAGCTGATCAAGGCTCAAACAAGAGTAGCAGCGGATTTTCATTGTTTCCGAGTGTGAATCCGAAAGAGACTAACACTGCTTTTCAGTCTCAAAGTACAAAGACGGGAAACGGTTGCGTAATTCAGTGCAACATAGCTCTTAATCTTCCTGACGGTCAAAGTTTTTCGGAAGACATTGCAAAAGATCATCTGGCTCTTCTAGGTTCTGTTCTGTTATCCTATGAAGGTCTAGTTGCTGGACGAATCGGGAATCCTATGCTCACTAAAGAGGATTACGATCAGATAGATGCAGAGGAAATGGAACTTATGGATATCAAATGGTGTCTTGCAAGTGTTCTTCGTAGAGCTGAGAAATTCAAAACAATTACCGGGAGAAATGACTTTCTTGATGCACATGTCTCTACTTTAGGTTTTGACAAATCTAAAGTTACTTGTTTTCGTTACAGGGAGAAAGGCCACTTCAAACGGGAATGCAAAGGAAGAGAAGCTAGTGGGGCACAGAATCCTTTCGGAAAAGATGATTATTACCGCAAAGCTATCTATCAGCAAGTTGGTCAATTTCAGGAACCTCAAACAGCTCATGGAAGGAAGATTGAAGATCCGAAAAGAGCTTGTATGGTAGATTTCAGCTGGAGTAATTACATATCATCGGATGCTAAAGAAGAACGCATTACTGATCAAGATGATGAGAAACTACCGGATGGTTTCAGTTGGGATATGTTTGTAGATGAAAAGGGAGGTTTTAAAGCTTTTATTGCAAAGATTGTCCGAGAACCAAACTTGTTTGCTACTTGGATGAGATCAATTGGTGAAAATGTGAGAAGTGATGAAGAAAAATCTGAGTCATCTGATGAGAATTCAAATATTTCTGATAAACTTTCAGAAAATTCTGAAAATGTTTCTGATAGCTCGGTTGATAGCGTACAAGATGAAACTGTGCAAGAACAAGATGTTGTATTTGACAAAACACCGTCTGATTCTGGTGTTTCTGATGATGATTCTGAAAAATCAGTACAGTTTGATCAATCACCTGATCAAAGCAGCAGTGATGACGAGGAAGAGAAATATCTAAATGTTGCAAAATCTCATATGTCTCCTGATAGCTTTCATTTTTATTTTGCAGATAAAAAGGAGAAACGAGCTGAAAAAGAACAACAATTTGAATCGGAGGATAATATTCAGAATGTTGAAAATGTTGCTGAGATGTTTACTGAGATTGCGAAAGAAGAAAAGGTGATTGAAGTGGAAAAGATAATCGAAGTCGAGAAAGTAATAGAAGTTGTGAAAACAATTGAAGTAGAAAAGATTGTTGAAGTTGTCAAGCCATGTGAAAAGTGTCTGGAAACATGCAAAGATTGTGCAGCAAAAGATGACTTCATTGCTGAACTTGAAAAGAAGAAAGATCAGTTATTGTTCAATTTTAACTACGTAAAGGAATCATACGATGTATTGAACAAAACTGTAACTGGTCTTCAAAAGACAAACACAGAAAGAGAACAGGCAATGACAATGAT
Source organism: Helianthus annuus (assembly GCF_002127325.2). Taxonomy (NCBI): domain Eukaryota; kingdom Viridiplantae; phylum Streptophyta; class Magnoliopsida; order Asterales; family Asteraceae; genus Helianthus; species Helianthus annuus. Next base: position 4,343,974 of record NC_035446.2, read on the forward strand.
GAATGCAACTTTGATGTCGAAGCAAAAAGCTATAAATTTCTACATTGAAGAAAGTGCAAAATGGAAGCAAGAGTTGGAAAAGGAAAAGATTGAAAATGAGAGAATCAGGAGATTGTTATTGAGTTATTCTACTTCTGACTATGTTATTGATCGCGTGTATCCAACTGTTGCAGGTATGGAAGCTTTTCAAGATGAGAAGCAGAAAGAAAAGAATGATTGTGGTAAGAAATCGAACGTTAGCTATAACAAGTGTCCACCTCCAATTTGGGATGGGTATTCACCTAGGAAACCAAATGAGGAGCAACTTGCAAAGGCAGTCAATATACAGCTTAAAACAGATTCAACTGACGGTTTACCAGAAAACATTGATGTGACGTTTACCTCATCCGATACTGATCATGAATCTGAATTGATTAAAAAGATGGTCGATCAGGTGTTGGACACTGATGAGGAGACAGAGTCTAAATCTGAGTCTGGAAAGTCAAAGTCGTCAGTCAACAGTCAAATTCCATCGGTTAAACGGTCTTATAGTAAAGAGTTTTTGTTATCAAAAGCATATTTGAATGATGAAACATTCGAAGTTGTTTATACTTTGAATGGTTCGGACAAATTATATTATAACAAAGAATTTCCAATTATGAGTATTAAAACAGAATTAATCAACAAAACTTTTAAACTTGTAGAAGTTAATATTCCTGAATTAAAAGTTTTGAAAAATCTTGAAAAATCTAAGAAATATACTTCTAGAGTTCAACAACGGCTAAACAAGAAAAAGGGTTACAATTCTGGTCCTAGATTTCCTAAGAAAACCAACCAAAATTGTAGTTACAAAAAGAAAGGTTTAGGATTTGTTCAATCAGAAAATGATAAAAAAAATGAAAAACTATAAAACAAAATCTGAATTTGTTTCAGGTGGAAATTCGGAAGAAGAACAGCAGAAACCATTTTGGAGACAGTCTAACAAAGAGTTTTTGGCTGAGAAGAATAGGAATGGAACAGGAGTCTTTCATCCGAGAAATACCCAAACCTGTGTTAAGGAAAATGTAACTGTTCAGGTTACAACGGATAACGATGCAAAACAAGGAGTTTCTCAGAAGATGAAAGAGAAAGTTGTTGAAAAATCCAAGAAAGTTAAGAATTCAAAACATGAAGTTGGGGAAAGTTCAAAGACTCAGTTGTATCATAGGAAAGCAAGTGACAACCAAGTGTGGGTTGTGAAAAAGGTTGAAGATAAAGTCGGCGATGATTCTGGTTCCACAAAGCCAGAAGAGCCACAAGTTGTGAAAGATATTTCAGTAGATGATGATTTGCCATCACTGAAATTTGAAGAAGTTAAAAAGGAAGTTGGTAAAATTGAGATTTCAAGTCAATTTTATAAAGAAGAAAAGGAGTTTGATGTTGAGAAAGCATTCAGTGGGAATGTTAAGAAAATGTTTGTGAAAATGCTAAGTGGGAAAGCTAAAGGGGTAAAAGATCTTTATACCATCAAAAAGGCAACATACAATCCCACTGAGCAGGAGTTGAAAGACACCAAGTCTGAAATGACTTGGAGGGAAGTTTGTTTCCCACAATAGTCGAAGGACTACGCCGGAGATCCCAAGTTTATATCGTGGATCAGGAATCGGCATCATTCTAGTTTGTTGAATGTTTGTTTGTATGATTGTGTTTAAAGTGTGAATGATTTTACAGGTTGAAGGACTTTGCCGGAGCTTCCAGGTTGGTAAGTGCGAAGCAGGAATCGGCATCCTGGTTGGTAAGAATGGTAATGTAGAGGTCATATTCCTACGAGTAGTGATTAGATCTACATGTTACAGATGGTATAAGTGATTCTGACCTTAACTGCAAGTGGTAAATCAGGGACATTAATTTGTACTTGATTCACTAAATATGATCGAAAGATAGACAATATGATGAACCATATCCCCGATTTCTAAATCTACAAATGGATTTCATTAACACAAATTCATTTTCCGGAAAAATCATTTTGATTAAAACAAACTTAAGTGTTTTGAAATCTAAATGAGAAAATGAATTGTGATAGGGGGAGTTCTGATTGTTTATGCAGTAAGAATTGAGATTTGATGAAATTCAATATCAGTTGTCAAGTTTCTGTACAGTTTAGTTTTCAATTTATGTTTTCAAATAGGATAGAATTTAAGAGATTTTCAAATTCTCGTTGAAATGTGTTTGCATTTTAGGGGGAGTAGGGAAATTTCAGAAAATTCAAAAACATTTGAAAATTTGAAAAAATCCAAAAACATTTTAAAATTTCAAAATGAGTTTTGTTGCGAAAAAGAGGAAATGATAGTACATCAGTGGACTATCACGGCACGCTAAAGATTTGAATAGTTTAAAAAGTGTTAAACAATTTTACTGCAGATATGTCAGTAGATTTTCACACAATTAGTAGATTGAAACGAGATATAAACTAAATTCAACTTGCTTAATTCGTGGGTAACTATTCTTGGATATATGGGTAACCCCCGAAATCTTGTTTGAAAGGTCCCGTATTCTGAGATACTAGGTCTTTATACTCAGTGATATCTGGGGTATTATCCCGGGACTTCTGCTGTATGGAAGTACTGACCTAGTCCCCGGATAATACTTTCTGCTAAAGCTTTGAAACATAAGCTTCGCCCTCAGCATGCTGAGGAAACAATAAAATTGATAGTCGCTGCTGTTGAAATGCAAAAAGATCCTCTAAAGGGGACCCACCAAAAGTCGAGCCGTCATCTCTCTGCTGAACGGAAGTTCTGACCTGAGCTCTCACGGTTTCGCATCTACCCTTTACAGATATCATCTGTGGTATACTCACCTGTACTGAATATTTGGGATCTGGATACGGGAGTATATTCAAGTGGAGTGATACACAATTAAGTTTAAGTCTCTAAAACATTAATATCGTATCTCGAATCGATTGAAATTTGTGTTGAGAATTTAAGAGGACAAATATATTGACAATCTAGGTAAATTGTTTAAAGCTTAAAATGAAATCAAGCTTAACGGTGTTGTTGATTTGTCTCATAAACTGATATGATCCTCTTGCACAAACTCACAAAAATAGTGTCATTTCTTTTTCATTATGGTTCATTTACACGTGGTATCAACAATTGGTTTCTCAGAAAATACAAAAAGATTTTTGTGTATGTTTAGATTATAATTTTGAAAAATACAAAAAGTTTTTCGACAATTGATATTGGAAATCTAAATTTCAAAATTCTGAATGCTAAACAGGATGAACATTATTTGAGGGGGAGTGTTGGTGAAAATCTGATTGTTTTTAACAAATCTAATCTTCTTCATGTGGTTCATCTATGAGGTGGAAACATAGGATGGTGCACAAATGTTTGAAATATGTGTGAAAGAAATTTATTTCTGGGTTAAGAATGTGCAGGAAGCAAGTCTGATCGATTCTGATTCTGATAATGCTGATGAACTTAAGGAATCAAGAGATCTGATCAAGAGAATTAGAGTTTTTGAAGCCAGACAACGATCCTGAAGAGGTTACTGAAGAACAAAAGAATACCAGTAAATCGAGAGGGGGAGTCTGAAGTCAGAAAGAAAGAGAAAGCCCAGAGACTGATCTAGCCTGATGAGGAGAAGATACAGCTTTAAAGTCAGTATGTGGTGACGACTCCATCAACATCTGAGGGGGAGTCTGTTGGTGCACTACATCTGTTGATTCCGTCTAGGTGTCTAGGATCAGGTCTTACAATGAATTGTATAGCATAGGGCTCGAAATACGAGAAAACAGGAGTCTGTATAGGTGTTAGGACCTTGGATCGCTTTTATGGACTTAGGGTATGTGGATCGCCTTTATGGCATTAGTGGGTCGCCTTTGTGTCAAAGGGTGAACCGCTCATGTGTCACATGACATCATGAGCGGTCCAGAATCCCTATATATAGTCCCAAGAGCGATTCACTAGGGGAAGACTTGATTTCCATGCCGAAGCTCTGCCGGTGTGAAGTTTGAGCTGTAATCTGTTTCAAATCAATACAAAAGAGAGTTAGAAGGAAGATCGTGCTATTTCTACTTGTGTTTCTTATTATTCCGCATCTGATTCACAAGAGCAAGCCTCTGACCGACTCATTTGGGTCAGCAATCGATCCTACACGATAACATGTAAATGGGTCTATAAGGTTAAGCATAAAATGGACGGGATGGTTGACAGGTATAAGGCCCGTCTAGTAGCTCGCGGGTTCTCTCAACAGTTCGGTGTCGATTACGAAGAAACGTTTAGCCCGGTGGCGAAGTTGTCAACAATTCGTGTTGTGTTGGCAGTGGCGGCTAGTAAATGATGGTCGCTAAAACAAATGGATGTAAGTAACGCATTTTTGTATGGCGATCTAGATCATATGATTCACATGGAACAACCTAAGGGGTTCGAAAGTAAAGAACATCCTAACTATGTGTGCAAATTGAGAAAAGCAATTTATGAGTTAAAACAATCTCCTAGGGTGTGGTATGGTAAAATGGGAGAGTCTTTGCTAAACAATGGGTTCGTTGTATCACAATCTGATGCAAGCTTGTTCGTCAAGGGGATCAATGTTGTAATAGTGGTGGTCTACGTGGACCACATAATTATAGCCGGAAGCGATGAGACAGTTGAAAGAAAATTTGTGTGTGAGGTTCAACATGAAAGATTTAGGTGAACTAAAGCACTTTTTAGGTCTTCAATTAGATAACGAAAATGCGGCAGTATTTTTGCATCAAAAGAAATTTTGTTTGGATATTTTAAATAAATTTGGCATCTTAAATTGTAAACCATGGTGACACCAATCAATATGAATGCAAAGCTATGTGCAGACAAGGGTAAGGAGCTTGAAGACTCAACTATGCACCGGCAAATCAGAGGGAGTCTCATTTATCTCACGCTTACACGCCCGGATATCGCCTTCGTCGTATGAGTATTAAGCCGCTACATGCAGAAACCGCATAAGCTTCATCTGGATGCTGCGATTAACGTATGTGAAGGGACTCTCAAATCAGGTATAAGGTTCGAGAAGAATACCGAGCTCGAGTTAATCGGGTTTTGTGATGCAGACTTCGCAGGGGACCTTGATATAAGAAGGTCTACTACGGGTTATATTGTTATGTTGGGACAAGCCGTAGTTAGTTAGTGTAGTAAAAGGCAACGGACGGTTTCATTGTCAACAACGGAAGCCGAATACCAATCGGCGGCCATGGTGGCTCAAGAGATAACTTGGTTGCGTGTATTACTAAAAGATTTAAAACAAGATTGCAAGGAGAAAATGCTAGTATTCTATGACAACCTTTCATTAATTTCTTAGTAGAGAATCCGATGTTCCATGCTCGTACGAAGCACATCGAAGAACATTACCATTTCATAAGGGAAAAGGTTTTAGAGGGGGAAATTGATTTAAAGTATATTGACACAGATGAACAAGTCGCTGATGCATTCACCAAAGGGTTGTCAAGTGTGAAGTTATTAAAGTTTTGCAAGATGATGAATATGAAGATAACTAATTTTATTATTTTACATATATTTAACGCACTCCAGGGACTATCCGAGTAACAAACTCTGAAACCACAGGGAGCACCGGTGTAATTTTCAAAAGTTGGGGACTATAGGTGTTATTTTACTAAGCCAAAGGGACTATCCGTGCATTTTACTCATTAAAAAAATTACAACATATTTATATATCGAAGTTAAAAAAATGTGCCCCTTGGAATCACATGCCATGGACGGTGGTCCTCCCTGCCCACCCCAGGGCTGCCCCTGGTTCGAAGCTTTGTCCTGTTTTATTTTTAATGCTTTAAACCATTTGGACTAGTTGGCCTTGGCCTGTTTTAAGTGAAGCCTAACTTAATATTTTAGCAGTATATACTTTGTAGGGCTAAACCCCACTTTTTGGTATGTGTTTGAAAATATGTGTTGATATCCTTTTGGAAATATAGGACCTTAATTTATGCCGGTATCCATTTCTATAGTTTTTGGTTGAGCAACCCAATCCGCGGCTTAACATGATCCGATGTAAATTTCTTTTACGGTTTTCGCTTGGTAAAACACTTGTAGATATCCTCTTGACTATATATATTGCGATATTAGTAGCAGGTCTTGGTGTCGTATAAAATCGAACTGATACCGACCGAAACTTGTTGTGTAGTGCTACCATTTATACTTGTTATTGTACATTTAACCAATGGAACCACTATAACACTATAATGATATGGTTTTCATCCAACACTTAACCTTTTGGCATGTTATATACCATGTTTTCTAATAGTTCGAAACAGGGCTGGCCTTGAGAATTCATGTACCCTGTTCGAGCTCGAAAAATGTGCCCTTAGGCCTTAACCAAAATACATAATGTAAACTAGTTTTTTTATACAACCGTTGAAAAATCATAGTATTAGAATTATTTTTTCTAGTCAAATGGGTATTGGGGTAACTAAATCAAATTGGCTAACTTCTAAACTTTAAAAATTGCTTTGTAAATGGGCCTATATTGGTGTTTGTGTGGGTATACTAATTCAAAAAGAGGAAAATGCATGGATAGTCCCTCTGGTTTTGCAAAATAACATGTGTAGTCCCCAACTTTTGGAAATTGCACCAGTGTTCCCTATGGTTTGACAGTTTGTTACTCGGATAGTTCCTGGAGTGGATGTCTATTAGTTTTCTCTGTTAAATCTATGTAAAATGACAAAATTACCCCTTTTCATAAAAATTTTAAAACATTAAAAAAATTCATCCCGCTTTATATGTTATCACATCCGACAAGTTCTTCGGATTCCAGTCAACCAAAACTCACTAATCCAATCCTTTTTAATCTATTCCTTTTGCAATAATACTTATCTCCATCGTTTCCCAACCGAATCATTAAGATTTGTCTCCTAACTCGCGCATTATGTTTATCCGGTAACCCAACCGACTCCGAAAATCCTATTACGACTCTGATCCGTTAACCTACTCGAAGCAGTATAAATACATACTCATAAGCCTGTTCCAAACTGGCACCACTTCATATTCACATCAAATTATCATCTTCTTCTCCGTTTTTGCTACCCGCCAGAGTTTATATTCCGGCCAAGCTTCAAGTTCAACCTATCCGAGCAATGTAGGTACAAATATTTATGTTAGTGCAGTAATGTCTATCGCCTGCGTCAATCGGAACCGTAGCTGAAATAGAAGTAAAATAGGCTTTATATTGTAAATAGTAGAGAAATAGGCAAGGTGGCAAACTTGTAAATAAGAGGGAATCTCTTATAACCTTGTGCCTATAAATAGGAGCCTTAGGTTAAGAGTTGAAAACTTTTGCCACATTAGAGCTTGGAGAAGCTAGGTGCTTAGAGAGAGAAACTAGAGAGAGAAAGTGGCAAAACGTGATTCTCGGAGCTTGTATCTGTTACATCATCAATAGAATCACGTCATTCGTACGATCTCGTGTGTTCGGTCACGCACGTTCACGGATTCCGCACGTCGAACGTGTCGTTACGCAATCGAATCGGAGCGAAACCGGACCTAACAAGTGGTATCAGAGCAGGTGCTCGGTTGCGAAGATCAAACGCACAGATTCGTACTGGATGTCATCAGAAACAGATTCGAATTTCATTCAGATTTGTCAATTTTCTTCATTTTTACTTGTTCTTCACGTTATTAACTGAATTTTGACAATTTGAACAGGTTTTCACGGTCGAAAATTGCTGATTTTCGGATATGTTGTGCGAAAGTGATTGATCTACAAGCCTACAAATTTTCAGATCTTAATTCGAAGCCGTTTGAGAGAAATCTTGGATTTTCTGTTCGAAAAAATTGGGATATGTTGACTGTTGCTGCATTTGTTCATGTTGAATGCCAACCGATCGGTTAGCCTAACCGATCGGCTAGGCTACTCGATCCAAAGCATAACATTCATTAAAAAAAACGTTGACTGGTTGACCTAGTCGAACGGCTAGGACTCACCGTTTTTGTCAACCAATCGAAAAGCAAAAAGGTTGACTTATTGACCTAGTCGATCGGTTAGCTGCCTCGATCGAATAGGAATCCATTCACCGCCTTTAACATCCAATCGAATAGCAGTTTCTGACTTTCATTAAAAACTGTTGACTGTTTGACTCTGTTCGATCGAATAGCAGTTTCTGACTTTCATTAAAAACTGTTGACTGTTTGACTCTGTTCGATCGAATAGCAGTTTCTGACTTTCATTAAAAACTGTTGACCGTTTGACTCTGTTCGATCGAATAGCAGCTTCTGACGTTCGTTTAAAACTGTTGACCTGTTGACCTAGCCGATCGGCTAGGACTTCAGTACTGTTTTACCGCCTTTAACATCCAATCGAACAGCTATTCGATCGGCTAGAAAGTCGTTTCATCGAACAGCTACTCGAACGGCTAGCCTAACCGAACGACTATCCTAACCGATCGGCTAGCATCCTCGAACGAACAGCAGGAATATTCCTAGCTGAACGGTTAGGCTACTCGAACGGCTAGCAAGGAGTTAACCGTTCGAACAGGAAATTATCACTCGAACAGCATACTTTTCTCTTGATCGAACAGCACAGCATTCCTAGCCGAACGGCTAGCACTACCGCTACAATACTTCAATCGAACAGCTGTTCGATCGGCTAGCAACATCCATTCGAACAGGTTCTTTAATCGAGTAGACCAGTCGCTCGGTTAGGCTACTCGTTCGGATAGCCAGCGCGATCGAGCAGCAGCGTTAATTCTCACTCGATCGGCTAGGAAGTTTCATCAATCGAGTAGGCCAACCGATCGGTTAGGCTACTCGAACGGCTAGCAAGTACTTCGTTCGAACAGCCTTTTATATTTTGAATCGAACTAGCCAACCGATCGGTTAGACAACCCGATCGGCTAGCATCTTTTCTGTTCGATCGAACCATTCAACCGATCGGCTAGCAAGTGCCAACCGATCGGCTAACAACAATTCTCGTTCGATCGGCTAGCATATAATTGGATCAAACAGCTTAAATATCATCCGATTGAGCTTATTATTGATCCATTTGATTCAGTTGTTTGATATTTTTAAACTGATCGATTGCTTGTGTGTTTGCAGGTGAATCAAGGGATTTTTACAAGAAGCAAACTCCAAGAAGTTAAAATTGTGTGAATTTTGAACGAAAAACATTTTGAAAAAAAAAAAAAAAATGTTTGATGAACAAGAAAACATGAATCTTGAAAATCTGAATAACTGGAAAATAGAAGCTTGGAATGAAATGAGATATGATAAAGAGGTTTATATAAAAAGATACAAAAATTTCTTGTGTATGAAAGGAGAATCGATGGAGATGTTGAAAGAAAGATTTTGGGAATTAATCATCAAATTAGAAAAACATAATGTTTGGTATTCAAATGATGATAAGAAATTAAAATTTGTTGATGCGTTACCTTTGGAATGGAATAAATTTGTGAATAATGAGCTAAAACGAGATTCTAGGTTATCACGCATTGATCTAAGAAGTTTGTTCAACACAATTACAAATCAGAGTGGTTATGATGATCAAAGAAAGAGAGAATTATTGAATGAAATAAAAGAAGAATCAAAAAATATTGATTTGAATGTAATCATCGAAATAAGAAAACGAATTGATGTGTGTCTTGCAGCAAAAAGGAATATGAGATACGATATTAAGAGGGGTTGTTATATTGATAAAGATTCGAATCCTCTTGATTTTGTTAAATTTTTTTGTGCAGGTACATATAAAAAGATGATTGAAGAAGGTTTGAAATGCGAAAAATCAGAAACAGACAGTGTCAAACTTCTGAAGGATGTAGAGAGCTTGACATTAGAAAACAATACTCTGAAAAACGAGAAGAAAGCTGATGACGAACATATTCAGATTTTACGTTCAAGCTGTGAAAAATTGAGATCTGATAATGACAAACTCTTAAAGAGTCTTGAGAGTTTGTTATTGGAAAACAACAATTTTAAAAAATTGGAAAATGATTTCAAAAGTCAAATGAAGATTTTACAAGATGAGAGAGATATTTTTGGCAAGAATAATTTGGAAAAACAAAGCGAAATAAACTCTCATCTTGCTAAAATTATTCGACTTGAGCATGAAGTTGTAGATGCTCAAAAGAAAATTGCTGAGTTTGAAAAAGATTTTGAAAGCAAAAGCAAATCTTCAGAATCTGAAGATTTCTGGACTAAAATAGAAAACAAAAATTTAAAAGAGAATGAAACAAGATTTCAAGAACAGTTAAATGCTTTGGAAAATGAAAAATCTGTTCTTGAAAATCTTAAAATTGAAAATGAAAAATCAATCAAGTCTTATCTTGAGAGAATATCACAGCTTGAAAATGAAGCTGAGAATTCAAGGATCAAGATTGATGAACTTGAAACGAAATTGAAAGGTTTTGTGACTTCATCAGACAGGTTGAATTTTCCCTGTCCAAAACCGATCAATTCTGTTCCAATAAGTGACAAGGTCACAAATTTTGACAAAGTCAAAATTGAAGATTGTGATGACAAATCTGATGATGAAAAGGAAAAGGAAGAAAAAAGAAAAACATTTTTGAAATTAAATGAAATGTTTAAAAATACTGTTTTACATTCTACTGAGAAAGGTGAATGCTCAACGCAAAAACCTGTAAAGAAGAATGTGGAACAGAAACAAAAAGATAAAAATCTGAAAAATCCTAAAAAGGAAAATAAAAGCTCATCAGATCAATCATCCAATCATTTTCAAAAATCACAAAAAGTTAAAAATGAAAACTCACAAAATGTAGGTAATAAGTGGTGCAGGTTTGACCACAGTGCTTCAAAGCCAAATCCAACATTGAGGAGGAGTGCAGATTACTACAAAGCCAGACAGTGTTATGATCTGAGCGTTTGGAGTGAAGGTGATATATGGTATGATAACAGAGTGTGTTACTCTTGTGGAGTTAGAGGTCACATTGCTGTTAACTGCCAGAATTGGAGTTATGAAACGCGAAGATGCTTTAACTGTCAAATTCAAGGACACATTGCCAGAGATTGCCCAAGGAGATCAATGGGAAGATCGAGGGCTGAATCTCAAAGTAAGGCAAAGAAACCAGTCAAAGTCAAGCCCAAAGGACAGGAAGTTCAAGAACCAAAAGTTCAAGAACAGAAAGTTCAGGAAACGAAAGTAAAACTTTCTCAGGGGCAGAAAGACAGACTGCGTAAGAAGAGGAAGAAGGCCAGAGAATATCTGGAAAGGATTTTGTCCTCAGGTTCTTCAGTTGGTAAGAATAAAAGTACTGATGAATTGCTTCAATCGACTGCAAAGTCAAACAAGCCGAGTTCATCAGTTACAAATTTGAGGACAACAGAGAAAAAGGAGAAAAAGAAACGTGTCGGCGATGAATCTGACAGGTCAAAGTCAGACAAGCCACACTCAGGCAATGACTCTGGTTCGACAAAACCAGAAGAGCCAGTTGTTGAGGTAAAAACTACCAAACCCAAGGCTGGTCAGGCTTGGGTGGATCTTTTCAAGTGAAAAACCCTGACTTGCCGGAGTTCCCAGGTTGGTAAGCGTGGAACATGAATCGGCACATTTCTTGAGAAATTTCACTATGGTGATTTTTCGTCTTTCAAAAGATAAATCAGGGACATTAAGTTGTACTTGATTCATCTTTCCTACAAATGATAATATGAAAAACAATATGATGAAACCCCGAGTTTATGAAATATCACACAAAACTAATTTTCCGGAAAAACCATTTTGATTAAAACAAACTTAAGTGTTTTGAAATCACAATGGGAAAATAGTTTGTTGTGAGGGGGAGTTCTGATTGTTTATGCCAAAATGAATGGCGAATTGAAGTGATTCGATATCAGTTTGTCATTTTATTTGTACAGTTTTCAAATTTTCCTTGAAAATCAAAATTGGAACATATTTTGATTTTAGGGGGAGAAAAATTTTAAAAAAAAATTAGAAAATTAATTTGAAAATTCCAAAAACATTGAAAAAGCAAAAATGAGTTTTGATTGACAAAAGAGGAAATGATAGTACATCAGTGGACTATCACAGCATGCTAAAGAAATGTAATGTCAAATGTGATAAACGGTCTCACTAATGATGTGACGATAGGTTTTCGTACAATTAGTAGATTTATTCGGGATATAAACCTAAAATTTCAAACTTGCGAAATTTGTGGGGAACACTACTTGGATATATAGGTAACCCCTGAAATCTCGTTTGAAAAATTTCGTATTCTGATATACTAGGTGTTAATACTCTATGATGTCTGGGGTATTATTCCGGGACTTCTGCTGAACGGTAGTTCTGACCTAGTCCCTGGCTAATACTTTCACCAAAATGCTTGAAACATAGCATAAAGCCCTCAGCTGATTAGACAATAAAATTGATAATCATCTGTTGTAGCTGAAAAGATCCTCTAAAGGGGACACACTGCAAAGTCGAAACTGATATCTCTCTGCTGAACGGAAGTTCTGACCTGAGATCCCTCAGTTCTCGCATTTAACCTCTAATTTATGTACAGACATCATCGTAGTATTCTTGCCTGTAAGACTGAATATTGAGATTCTGGATACGGGAGTATATTCAAGAGGTGGGACACATAAATTGAGCAAAGTTCCTAAAACATCTAAATCGTATCCTGAATAGATTGAAAATTGTGTGAAAATTTAAGAGGACAGCTATATCGTCAATCGATGTGAATTGTTTAGAACTTAAAATGATTAAAGCTTAACGGTGCTAGTGATTTGTCTCATGAACTGATATGATCCTCTTACACAAACTCACAAAAATATTATTTGTATATATTTGTTTACTGCATTTCTTTCAAAAACAAAAATCCAAAAAGATTTTCGGAGTGTTTTAGCATAAATTCTTTGAAAAGTCAAAAAGATTTTTGACAGCTGATTTTGAAGAGCTGATATTCAAAATTTGAGTGCTAATCATGATGAACAGGTTTGGGAAAATGTGTTGAAAAACTTTGAATGTCATATACAAATGTTTTGAAAGATTGTGTGGATTAGTTAATCAAGGACATTCATTTGAACTTGATGAAACTATATAAATTGTTGAACAAATGATTTCTACCGGTAAGTTTACGGGAATTAATTAGTTATAAATTTGTGAAACTTATGGTGAGGTAGAGTATATGCAGGTTAAACAGGTTTCAAATCCTGAGCAGATGCAGATTAAAGCCAGGAATTGATTCTGAACTTGTGAAACGTCGAAAGCCAGACTACGATCCCGACAGCTGAGTCTAAGGGGGAGTCTGAAGACGAGCTCAACGCAAACGAAAGCGTGGATTCAAAGAGCCAAGTATCGTTCTTGGAAGAGCTTGTAATCGGAAAGCAGGTGTCGATCCCAAAAGCACGGAAGCTTGACGAAAGGAGGAGCCTGAAGAAAAAGAGTCTAAGCGAAAGGGGGAGCAACGGAAGCTCAAAAACAGATCCAAGGGGATTTTGTTCGAGAAAGAGGGAGTCTATGGTTGCTGATACCGACAAACCTTCAAGAAGACTCAGAGAGAGAGAGAAAGACTAGTCGCTACGAGTTTAACTACAGATTGACTGCGGCAATATCCAAGGGGGAGTCTGTTAGTGCAGTAATGTCTATCGCCTGCGTCAATCGGAACCGTAGCTGAAATAGAAGTAAAATAGGCTTTATATTGTAAATAGTAGAGAAATAGGCAAGGTGGCAAACTTGTAAATAAGAGGGAATCTCTTATAACCTTGTGCCTATAAATAGGAGCCTTAGGTTAAGAGTTGAAAACTTTTGCCACATTAGAGCTTGGAGAAGCTAGGTGCTTAGAGAGAGAAACTAGAGAGAGAAAGTGGCAAAACGTGATTCTCGGAGCTTGTATCTGTTACATCATCAATAGAATCACGTCATTCGTACGATCTCGTGTGTTCGGTCACGCACGTTCACGGATTCCGCACGTCGAACGTGTCGTTACGCAATCGAATCGGAGCGAAACCGGACCTAACAATTTATATGCATTTTTCTCGTAGTTGTTTGCGGAACATATAACAGAGGGAAAATCATCTTTAATTTTTTGGATTAATAGGGTAGGGTTTATTTGGGATGATTTTGGGGAAGTTGATGGAACTTCAGTTACTTTGTTAACAATTCATAACTATTTATTAATGGATTTCTTTTAATTTTTTAAACTTTGTTTTAATAAGCGAGGGGTAATTTTGTTATTTTACATAGATTTAACGGAGAAACTAACAGACATCCACTCCATGGACTATCCGAGTAACAAACTGTCAAACCACAGGGAGCACCGGTGTAATTTCCAAAACTTGGGGACTATAGGTGTTATTTTACTAAACCAAAGGGACTATCCATGCATTTTATTCATTAAAAAAATTACAACATATTTATATATCGAATTTAAAAAAACGTGCCCCTCGGAATCACAGGCCCTGGCCGGTGGTCCTCCCCACCCACCCAGGGCCGCCCCTGGTTCGAAGCTTTGTTCTGTTTTATTTTTAATGCTTTAAACCATTTGGACTAGTTGGCCTTGGCCTGTTTTAAGTGAAGCCTAACATAATATTTTAGCAGCATATACTTTGTAGGGCTAAACCCCACTTTTTGGTTTTCTTTGCCAGAAAGAAGTTTGCTGAATCTGTGACAACCCTTATAATTCCATGTATCCGTACAATTTGTTAATGATAATTAAAGTGCTTAACTGCTCTCGGATTTCTGTGTTATACTTACATGTGCTTGTTAACATACTAGTAGTGTGTAGAAAAGTTACTAAATAATTCGTTATGATTTCCTAAGTGTTGAGAATTAAAAGTGTTACAAAAATATATATATAGGACACTTTACGGATTAATTAAGCACTTTAACGGAACAACACCGAACCGAATAACCAGAGTTTACCAGGAACACAAAAATATTGTTAAACACATTGTTTCACTTTTACTGAGCTAGTCATGATTTCCGAACATCATAACACACCATATAAATATCTAATAACTAGAACACCTAACTAATATTTCATTCATAAACTAACTATATGTTTAAAACCTAGTCTACTACCCCCATCCCCACCTATAAACGGCCCATACATGGCCCCCACATGTTGATTTTATTTCAGTTATTTATTAGATCATGTATGTGCGACATATTACCCATA
Source organism: Helianthus annuus (assembly GCF_002127325.2). Taxonomy (NCBI): domain Eukaryota; kingdom Viridiplantae; phylum Streptophyta; class Magnoliopsida; order Asterales; family Asteraceae; genus Helianthus; species Helianthus annuus. Next base: position 4,359,038 of record NC_035446.2, read on the forward strand.
AGTTAATCCCCAAACTTGGTTATAAGAAGAAACCATAAGTGCAAGAACTCATTTCACACACACTTGAAAAACACACAAAACCTTCTCCCCTCTTGGGAGCTCTCGGCCGAACACCCACACTTACACCATCATCATCATTCAATCTTCTTCAACTATTCTAAGGCCATACAAAGGTGTTAGAGATCATACAACGAAGCTCGTTGTGTTCAGAAGTTGAAGGACCACTCTCATCATCTTTTATCCACCACATTTCTTCACTTGAACTTCCCTAGTCTTGAACTAGTGGTAAGAACTTAGATCCTTGCATTTTACATGTTGTTTAAGTGGTTAATGATGATTAAAGATCAAAATGATAAGAACTCTAAAGAACCATAAACAAGTTTTGAACATGAACTAACTTTCTGTTGAAGTAGTGTTAAAATGGTTAAGAAATTATGATATTCATGTGTTGTTATGTTTGTTGTTCATTGTTTGCTAGTAAAAATGAGATGGATCATCATATGGACTTGCTAGATCATGATTAAAAACATGAAATAACAAGATGGAAAAAGTAAGGATGTTGTGGATGATGGATTCATCCACACATAAACTATGAACTTGAATAAATGGGTGTTTTCTTGAAAAATAAAGATCAAAGTAAGTTATAACCTTGTAGATCTAAAGATCCATGAATGGTTTTTCGAAAGAACCAAGTGAAAAGTGTGAGTTTTGTTAAAAACATGGATCTTACATACACTTAACACATTTTTGGTGGATAAACAAGTGTAGAGACACTTGTGTAACTAGAAACCTTCATGAAGAAATATTTTTCGAAAATATGGTGGAAGTTGTAAACACACAAACTCTTTAAAAATAAAGTTTTTAAAAAACTAATCACACTTTAAAAGGTAACAAGACTTACTAAGGACACTAGTAAGTTACTATATATCTTTATAAATTTTCAAGTTCATGAGTTTATAGTTTATGCTTGTTTTTTTGGCAAGTTGGTGAGTAAAGGTTGTATATTGTTGATTGAGAATTGTTTGAATGAACTTTTGAAAAGAAAATGATATGCTAGTAAGCATGGACACCTCCATTTACAAAGGAAACTCTGGCAAGATTTTTCTAAAATTCCGACACTTAGAAAATATTTTTCTAGCAAGTGTTTTCAAACATATTTTTAACCTTGTTTTCAAAAATAAACTTCGCAATGATTCTTATTACAAAATACCAAGTGTCAGAGGATGATTTTCGTAAATAAAATTTGATAAATACATATATATATATATATATATGTATATATATATATATATATCTTATATTAAAACACTTGTGTGGATACTTGTTTACTTGTGAGATAGTTATATTATTTCAGGGTAAAATAATGTAACTTAGCGATATAACTTGACAATGAATTGTGTGGTATGTGGTAGAGGTAATGAGTAAATAAACCGTACGTAGGATACGTGTTATGCATGAGAAACTGATTGTTATCTGTACCTTATTAGGACGTGCTTGATTTCCTGATTTATTTGGGTAATTAATCTAACCGAGCAAACCAAGGTGAGTTCACACACTTTCTATAAGGCATGGGATTCCCGGTGGTTTGGGAATGGGTTAAAGAATTAAAACGATACCTACATATCCTCCTTGGGTAGGATATGTACGGCCATCCTCCTTGGGTAGGATGCCAATATTAATCCTGCGTATTCTCCTTGGGTAGAATACGTACGTTCGTCCTCCTTGGGTAGGACAACAACCATAAAACTTACTAGACAAAACTCTATCATGAAGTCCCTCAATTTATATCGACTTAATCGCTGAGGCGAATGGCGAGCGGGTCATTAGTTAATAGCGCTCTTAGGTTTAACAAACCTCACACCGTGCCAGTCGGACGGGCCTGTACTAATGGACTATGGAAAACTGTCAATGATGATAGACACTGATGTAGGGCACAACTTATTTGCGTTAGTAGTCGATATGGTACGGTCTAGTGGTTCACATGGGGAAGCCCCCACTGATCATGGATATGGCTTGGGTAATAAAGAATGAACTGGTTAATCATACTTTCAACTACGGGGTAACCCCGACGACAATTACGCCAACGAAAGACAAACCACGTTTTAAGAAACAACTTAAAACTAATCAACCAACCATGAATTCACTCAACTTTGTTGTTGACTCATTATTACATGCCTTACAGGTCGTTAAATGCTTATGGAGCTTGCATGCGGAGGGAGTCGTTGTGGGATACAGACTGTTATGTTTCGTGCTTAATATTTAAATCCTTATGAACTTATTAAACTTACGCTTTGGACTTTAAACTTATGAACTATGGACTTATGTTTTGGGTTTTACCTTTAATGCTTCCGCTGTTTAATTTGAACTTAGTTAACTAGCTTTGGTCACCAAGTGTATTGTGGTTGGTTTTAGTTACTTAATTACGTTGTTCAATATGATTGGTGGCTCGATCCTAGTCATGTCACGCCTCCAAGTGGTGATACTCCGCATGGTGGATTTTGGGGGTGTGACAGATTGGTATCAGAGCCATTGGTTATAGTGAACTTAGTTTTAAAAGGGGAAAAGCTTTTTGATAAAACAAGACTATAACCTGTACAGTGCTCAACGATCCACAACGACGCTTCGCTCCACGTGCAAGACTCGACACAATAGGTGGTATGATTTATGTAATATTGTCGGTTAGATAGTTCACACTGTGCATTAGTTAATGTGGTAACTACTATTTGAACCTTGTGTGTTTACTCTCCGCTATCGTCCCACACTTACGCACTTTCACGACACTTTTCTCACTTACGATGCTTCGTTGTGAAGATCATGAACGGACGCGGAGGACGTATCAACCTAACTCAAGCCCAGCTGACGGTTCTAATCAACGAACGAGTGGCTGAGGCACTCGCAGCAGCTCCAGCAGGAGGTATAACATGCTATCTCGACCTATCTTAGGACGTTTTAGATCCTACCTTCGTAAACCAACCCTCGTGCTTAACCTTGTCTTTTATTCTCGCGCAATAGGTCAGCATGCTCAGCCTCCTGTGTTCACGTTCATTACATTCATGGATTGCCGACCTAGTACTTTCAGCGGCACAGAAGGAGCTGTAGGTCTTCTTCACTGGTTCGAGAAGCTTGAGTCTGTTTTTGAGATGTGTGAATGCCTTGAAGATAGTAGGGTGAAATATGCTACTGGAACACTCGAAGGTACTGCGTTAACCTGGTGGAAAGCACAGGTTCAACTGCTAGGGCTGGCGGTTGCTAATGCCACCCCATGGAACGGTTTCAAAGAACTGATTAAAGAAGAGTACTGCAGTCATGACGACATCCACAAGCTGGAGGTGGAATTTTTCAATTTGAAGATGACGGGGTCTGAGATCGATGTATACACGAAGAGGTCAAACGAGCTGGCCATCTTGTGCCCTACAATGGTGGACCCTCCCATCAAACGTATTGAGCTGTACCTCAAGGGTCTTGTACCAGAGATACAGAGTCACGTAACCTCAGCTAATCTTGGCACCATACAACAAATCATCAAGTTGGCTCATTGTCTCACTAATCAAGCAGTTAAGCAGAACAGGTTGCCCAAGCGTATTAGCGCTACTACTTCTGATGCTCCCAACGATAATAAGCGCAAGTGGGATGGAAATATAGGCAAGGGTTCTACTTCAGTTCAATCTCAACAGCGAAAGATCGATGAACACCAGAGTCCTGGTCAGCAATCATCTAGTAGTCTAGGACAGGGTGGATATCGAGGGAACCACCCCAAGTGCAACTGGTGCAACAAGCATCACAGCGGGCAGTGCAACAAGGGTCGTTGTCAAAGATGTCACAAGCTGGCTCATCACGCTAAGGATTGTAGGAGTCCGCGTCCTGCAAATCAAAATCGCCAACAACAACAAGCTCCACAGAACCACTAGCAGCAGCAACAGCAGGGCAATAAAGGATGCTTTGCAGTGTGGCGCTGAAGGCCACTTTAAGAGGAACTGCCCTCAGCTGAACAAGAATCAGAATAACCAAGGAAATGGGAACCACAATGGGAACAACAATGGAGGCAACAACGGAGGCAACAATGGAGGTAACAATAATGGCAATGGCGCCCGAGGTCGTGCCTTCGTGATTGGTCAGGGTAAATGCAAGGAATGATCCCAATGTTGTGATGGGTAAGTTTCTTCTGGACGACTTCTTTGTTACTGTTGGTGCACTACATCTGTCAACTTCGTCTTGTATCGAGTCTTAGTCTTAGATTGTTTGATCATGGCATGTTATGCGAGAAAATAGGATATCATATATGTCTTAGGATGAGATTTCGCTTATAGGGACATGTATGGGGTTTCGCTTATGTGTCAACTTGTAGTTTCGCTGATCTGAACATGATAGGGTTTCGATCATAAGGTCATGTACCTTGGAGCGAAACCTCAAGCACTATATATAGGTGCTTATAAGCGAAACCATGTAACATTGCCTTGTATATCACGCCGAGGTACTGCCGGTGTGAGATTTGGATGTAAACTGACAGATATCAATACAGAAAGGTGTTAAAAGTGATTTGCTAGTTGTTTCTAAGTTAGATACTTGTTTTCCGCACCTGTAACTGATCAAAACTCCTCTGAACGACTCGTTCGGGTCGAAACACGATCCTATAAGTGGTATCAGAGCTTCAAGAGGAGGAGTTCTGCAGAGAATAGCTGGAATTCTTCGAGATTTCTTACTTCTACACCTTCTTTCATCTTTTCAGAAAGTTTTACCGGTCAAAATTCTCTCAAAATTTCACAGGCTGTAGAGAATTGGACATAGACAAATCCCTGAGAGTTTGGCATTGAAATTAGAATTAAAAATGGACTAAAATTGGACCCGATTAGGTTTTGCTTTTACGTACACTGTGTGATTTCGCTTATTGTTACCACTAGGTTTCGCTCCATTGAACATTATTTCTTAGGGTTTCGCTCCAAAGACCAAGTAATTTCGCTCTTGTGTCACCAAAATTCAGGGGTTTCGCTTTTTGGACACCTGATTACGCTCATAGCTACACAAAATCAGGGGTTTCGCTCATTTGAACATCGGGTTTCGCTCCGGTGTCAGAATTTCAGGGGTTTCGCTCTTGTGAACAATTTCAGTGATTTCGCTGTTGTGAACATTGTTATTTCGCTTTTAAGGACAGTTGTGAAAATTGTTGAAATCTTAAAAATGGACCACGAATTTTACAACGCATTCGCTACTCCGGTTACTCCGATCTCTATTACACAAACCACAATGCTCGAGAACGAAACGGGAAAAATGCAAAAACCACCCAAATTGAACATTGAAGAATATAAGGGTTGGGAGGGTCGTTTCGAGAACTGGGTACAAACTAACTATCTAGACGCTTGGGAGCATGTTGAAACAAAGTATGTGAGACCGTTAAATGATGATGAAGAGGAAGTTGCGATCAAAGATATGAGTGCCGATGACAAAAAGAAATATAGGAAGGAAAAGATGATGTTAAGTCTGCTACAACAAGCTGTGAAGGAAGATATTATGGTCTTGCTGCAACACAATGGGAGTTCGTATTCAATTTGGAAGGCGTTGCGTTCAAAGTTTGTTGGTAGTCAGGAGATGGTGAAAAATAAGAAGTCACTTTTGAAAAAGGAGTTTGATTTGTTTAGAGGATGAAAGAATGAGAGTACAAGACAGATTATTGAAAGATATTGCAACTTGTTAGTGAACATGAAGAGGTTAAGCATCAACAAAGACAATGAAGAGTTGATTTAAAAACTTGCAGATGCACTACCACATGAAACTTGGGGAACATATCTGATGATGCTCAGGAACAAAAAGGGTTTTAGCACGTTAACTTTGAGCAAATTCATTGAGAAGTTGGAAGCTCAGGAAATGGAACAAAGAAAGATTGTTCGAATGAAAGATTTCGATGGTGAACTGGATATTGGGTTGTATTACAAAGCAGGGGTGAATGAGAAGTCTACAAATCTATCTCCAAAAATAGAAACTGCTTACAACGCCAAGAATTCTCCTCGAAATTCATCATCAGGATCAAACAGCAAAACTAGTTTCACATCATTTTCGTCTTTTGATCCAAATATTTCAGCAACAAAAAATGGGAGAAAACTTCAGTGCAATATTGTTTTAAATCTTTAAAATGATCAAGATTATTCTGAGGAAGTTGCTAAAAACCACATGTCTTTATTAGGAATGGTTTTAGAATCTTATAGTTGTTTTGTTGCAGGTCGTATCGGGAATCCAATGCTAACAAAGGAAGATTACGACCAGATAGATGCTGAAGAGATGGAGCTGATGGACATAAAATGGTGTTTGGCTAGCGTGTTACGAAGAGCTAAGAAATTCAAGCAGATCACGGGGAGAGATGATCTTCGTGAGGCTAATGTTTCTACATTAGGTTTTGACAAATCTAAAGTCACTTTTTTTGTTGCAGGGAGAAAGGTCACTTCAAGAGGGAGTGTACCAATCGTGAAGCAAGTGGAGCTCAGAATCCTTTCAACAACAACAATGATTACTATCGAAAAGCCATCTATCATCAAGTTGCTCAACATCCATCTCAGCAGCATCAACATCAAGCACAAACTACACATGGAAGAAGCATTGAAGATTCTGGAAAGAGAGCTTGTGTAGTTAATCAGGATGAAAAGAAGTCATTCAACTGGGATAAATATGTCTCAACTGATGGAAAAGCTTGTTTGATTGATCAAGATGATGAAAAGTTACCCGATGGTTTTAGCTGGGAAAATTTTACTTGGGATAACTATATTCCTGATCAAGATACAGCTTACACAACTTTTGTTGCCAAAGTTGAAGAAGAAAGTGATGATGATACTGAGTATTATGCCAGACAAATGGAAAAACATCTAAAGATGATGGCAGAAAGCGATAGTGAGGATGAGAAGGCAAAGAAGAAAAAGAAGAAGGTAAAGACACTGGTTAGCAGCGATGATGAGACAGCACCGGTAGTGAAAAGAAAAGTGAAAGAAACTCCAAAGTTCGAGATTAATGAAGAAGTCATTGCAAAGAAAAGTCCAATAACTTGTGAAATTGTAAAGTTGTAAAGAAACAGAACAGTTCATTGATCCACAATATGAACAGGTTGAAAGAATCATATGATATGTTGAACAGGGCAATGAATATGTACAATGACACAAGTGAAGAGCAGGCTACAGCAATGAAAACACTTTAGGGAGCTTTTATGGTCAAGCAAAAAGTTGTAAACAACTACATTGAGAAGTGTGCTGCACTCGAACAGAAACTTGAACTTCAAAGAATTGAAACTGAAAGAGTTAACCGTTTATTGAAAAGTTACTCATGTTCGTCTTATGTCATTGACAGGATTTATCCGACGGCTGAAAGCTTGAAGGCATTCGAGGACAATGAAGTGACTGAAGAAAAGAAAGATTCAGAAGAAAAGGTTGAAGAAAAGACTCCAGTGAAAAAGACTAAAAAGAAGAAAGACACTGAAAAGACATCATCTGGTAAGAAACAAGGTGTCAGTTACAACAAGTGTCCACCCCGCTGGAAAACGGATATCTGGCTAGAAATCCAAATGATGAAAGAGTAAAAAAGGCAACAAATTTACAGTGGGAGTCGGAGTCATCAGTAAACTTGCTAGATAGTATTGATGTCGTTTTTACATCGTTTGACACTGATCAACAGTCTCAATTGATGAAGAAAGTCATGGATCATGTGTTAGAAAACGATGAGATAGAGGAGTCAATGTCGGAATCTGTGACAGATTCAAAGTCTGAGTCGAATACTCCGGGTCAAACAAAAAAAACAGGACAAAATTGTTTATGATAGAAAATTCCTGTTATCAAAATCTAATTTGAATGATGAATTGTTTAAAGTTGCTTATACTTTGAATGATTCTGACAAATTATATCTTGATGAGGAATTTCCAATAAGACGTGTCAAAACTGAACTGATAAACAAGGTTTTCAAACTCACAGAAATTAATATTTCTGAAATAAAAGACTTATGTCTTAATGAAAAACCTAAACCTTACACCTCAAGAGTACAACAAAGATTAAACAAGAAAAAGGGTTACAGTTATGGTTCTGGTTTTTAAAAGAAATCAACTCATAATGGTAATTTCAAAAAGAAAGATCTTGGTTTTACTCCTACAGAAAAACAGAAAAATGAAAAATATGTTCGTGATTTTAAATCAAAAATGACATTTGTTTCAGGAACATCATCTGAAGAAGAAGAAGAAGAAAAAGATTTCTGGAGGCAGTCAAACAATGAGTTCCTTGCAAAGAAGCAAGATGAAATGAAGAAGTTGACCGAGCAGAAGAAGGATTCGAGAACCTGTTTCAAATGCAACATTGTTGGACATATTGCCAGAGATTGTTCTAAGGCAATACAATCAAAACAGGGAGTATCTCATAAACTCAAAGAGCAAGTGGTTGAGTTTGAACCACCAATTGATAGAGCAAAATTGGTGAAAGCTCTAGCAATGATTGGTGAATGTTCGAACAAGTTTTACAAGAAGAGAGCTAAATCTGATAACAAGAAATGGGTTGTTAAGAAAATTGCTGAAAGCTCTAGCAATGATTCTGATAGGTCAATATCAGAGGAGCTATCTTCTGGCAATGAATCTGACTCCACAAAGACAGATGACCCACATATTGCTTCAAAAAATGAAGCTATTTCAAAAGATGAAAAATCAGTTCCGATTGTGAATGATGAGGACTTTCCATCACTTCGGGCTGAAAATTATAAGAAGAAAATTGGTAAGGTTGAAATTTCTAACCAATTTTATAATGACAAACAGGATTTTGATGCTGAGAAGGTCTTTACCCCCAAAGTTAAACATATCTTTGGTAAGATGATTGATCGAAAAGTCAAAGGGGTTAAAGAATTTTATGAGAAGAAGAGGAAAGGTAAGAAACCGAGTGATGGTGACTCGGTAAAACCCAAGGCTGGTCAGGCTTGGGTGGATATTTTCTTCGACTAAAAACCTGACTTGCCGGAGCTCCCACGTTGGTAAGCGAGGAGCAGGTATCGACATCTTTCTTGAGAAGATTTTCTTCGGTAATGTCAATAATGAAAATGGTAAAGAGGTGTGTTTGTGTTTTGTTTGCAAGTGGTTAGAAGATTTGATTGTGCATACGTGCATATGGTAAATCAAGGACATTAATTTGTACTTGTATTTTCCGAGAAGTGATTGACAGATAAGATGATGAACCACATCCCCGAACATAGTTTTGATAAAGCTACAAGTGGTAAAATCAATCAAACTTATTTTCCGGAAAAAATCATTTTGATTAAAACAAACTTAAGTGTTTTGAAATCTAAATGGGAAAACAGTTTGTTGATATGGGGAGTTCTGATTGTTTATGACAAGTGGATGATGATTTGTTATGATTTGATATCAGTTGTCATGTTTTTGTACAGTTCGTTTTAAATTTTCTTTAAGTGGGTCAAGAGTTTAGATAGTTTTCAAATTTCTTTAATATGTTTGCATTTTAGGGGGAGTAGAAAATTTCAGAAAATCCAAAAACATTAGAAAATTTGAAAAAGCCAAAAACATGATAAAATTAAAAATGAGTTTTGTTGTGAAAAAAGAGGAAATGATAGTACATCAGTGGACTGTCACAACATGCTAAAGATATGTAAAGTTAAAATGTGATAAACAATCTCACTGTGGATATGCCAGTAGGTTTTTGCACATTTAGTAGATTGTGACGAGATATAAACCTAAAAATCAAACTTGCTTATTCTGTGGGTTAACAAAATTGCTTGGATATATAGGTAACCCCTGAAATCTTGTTTGAAAGGTCCCTTATTCTGAGATACTAGGTCTTTATGCTCAAGGATATCTGGGGTATTATCCCGGGACTTCTTCTGTATGGAAGTACTGACCTAGTCCCCGGATAATGCTTTCCGCAAATGCTTGAAACATAGCATCGCCCTCAATAAGCTGATGAAACAATAAAATTGATAGTCGCTGCTGTTGTAATCAAAATATACTCTAAAGGGGACACACCAAAAGTCGAAGCCGTCATCTCTCTGCGTATACAGAAGTATCGACCTGAGCTCCCACGGCCCTCGCACATAACCCCTGAACAGATATCATCTGTGGTATACTCACCTATAAGACTGAATATTGGGATCTGGATACGGGAGTATATTTGTTGGTGCACTACATCTGTTGATTCCGTCTAGGTGTCTAGGATCAGGTCTTACATTGTATTGTATAGCATAGGGCACGAAATACGAGAAAACAGGAGTCTGTATAGGTGTTATATGCTAGGACCGCTCATAGGGACATTAGGTTCCTGGATCGCTTATTTGACACTTGGGGACCGCTTATATGGACGTGTCTGGACCGCTCATATGAACATGTGACATATGAGCGGACCCAAACCACTATATATAGTTGTTGTCTGAGCGATCCAGATAGAGACTTTCTTGTATTCCACGCCGAAGCTCTGCCGGTGTGAAGATTGATTTGTAAATCGTTTCAAATCAGTAAAACAAGAAGTTAGAAGGAAGAACAGGCTATAGCTACTTGCATTTCTTATTATTCCGCATCTGAAACGCAAGAGACAACCTCTGAACGACTCGTTCGGGTCAGCAAACGATCCTACAAGTGGTAGCAGAGCTTGGGAGGAGGTTTTCTGCAGATTGTAGCTGTTTTTCAGTGTTTCTTCTCACTTCTACACCTTCTTTTCTCATTTCGGGAGGATTTCACGGTTGAATTTCGTTCAAATTTTCACCGACTGTGCGTAATAGTACTTAGTCAAATCCTGGAAAGTTTCGTGTTAAAATTCAAAGTTTTAGTGGGTCAAAACATGTTCGATATGTGGATCGCTCAAAGTGACGTCATCGTGAACCGTTCTTAGATCACGTTTTGGACCGCTCATTCGTACAAATTTGATTCTGGTTCGCTCCAAATTAGTATCTTGGATCGCTCATTCGAACAATTTTGAACCGCTCGAGTGTTCATTCTTGGACCGCTTCAAAGACATCTTGGATCGCTCATTTGATTCATATTGGATCGCTCTTTGGATCATTTCTGGATCGCTCATTTGGTTATCTGCTGGTCCGCTCGAACAATCATTCGATAAATTGATTGGTCCGCTTGTTAGTCAGTCACCCGGTTCGCTTATTTGTTCAGTGTTGGATCGCTTTTCTGTCATCTGCATTGAAAAACGTGCTAAGTCAACATGAATTCTGAATTTTTCAAAGCCTTTGCTACATCGACTACTCCAGCCGCAATTGCTCAAGCAATGAACTTAGAAAATGAGACGGGAACGACTCAAAAACCCCCTAGATTGATGAGCATTGAGGAGTACTATGGGTGGAAAGATCGGTTTGAAAATTGGGTTCAAGCAAATCATCTCAGATCGTGGGAGTGCATATTGAAGAAGTATACATTACCTCGAACAGAGTTGAAAGTTGTTAAAGAGATATCCGAGTTTACTTAGCAAGAACGGGCAATGTATAGAGCCGAGAAAATGATGATCAGTTTGTTGCAACAGGCTATAAAGGAAGATATATTCATCTTGTTACAACACGACAAAACTGCTAAGTCGATATGGGATGCTCTTAAGGTTAAATTCGAGGGAAGTAAAAAAATGATCAAAAGCAAGAAGGCTTTGCTAAAAAAAGAGTTCGATTTGTTTAGCAGTTTGCCGGGAGAGGATACTAAAAAGCTAATTGAAAGATATTGTCATCTAGTGCGATCGTTATCAATGTTGGGAGTTGAAAAAGGTCGTGAGGAATGGGTGGATTAATTAGCTGGTGCGTTACCTCAAAAAGGTCGTGACGACGGGCTAACTATTTCACAGTTTATTGAGAAAATTGAGAGCCAGGATCTTGAACAGCAAAAGATCGCAAGAATGAATAGTCCGAGTGGTCAACAAGATGTGAAGATGTATTATCGTGGTAGTGTTCCAGTTTCTGAATCGAAAAGAAGTCTGAAAATTCAAACCGCTTTCAGTGCTGGTGATTCATCTGAGAAAGTTGATCAAGGTTCAAACAAGAATAGCAGCGGGTTTTCATCATTTCCGAGTGTGAATCCAAAAGAGACTAACACAAGTTTTCAGTCTCAGAGTACAAAAACCGGAAACGGATATGTGATTCAGTGCAACATAGCTCTTAATCTTCCAGAAGGCCAAAGTTTCTCTGAAGACACCGCGAAAGACCACATGGCACTTCTGGGTTCAGTTCTGTTATCCTATGAAGGTCTTGTTGCTGGTCGGATCGGAAATCCTATGCTTACCAAAGAGGATTACGATCAAATAGACGCCGACGAAATGGAACTCATGGATATCAAATGGTGTCTTGCTAGTGTTCTTCGACGAGCTGAGAAATTCAAAACCATTACCGGGAGAAATGACTTTCTTGATGCACATGTCTCTACTTTAGGTTTTGATAAATCTAAAGTTACTTGTTTTCGATGCAGGGAGAAAGGCCATTTCAAGCGGGAGTGCAAAGGAAGAGAAGTTAGCGGAGCACAGAATCCATTCGGGAAAGATGACTACTACCGTAAAGCTATCTATCAGCAAGTCGGCCAATCCCAAGAACCTCAGACAGCTCATGGGAGAAAGATTGAAGATCCCAAGAGAGCATGTTTGGTAGATTTCAGCTGGAGTGATTAGATATCATCTGAAGCCACAATAACACCTGTTATTGATCAAGATGATGAGAAACTACCTGAAGGCTTTAGTTGGGATATGTTTGTGGATAAGAAGGGAGAGTTCAAAGCTTTCATTACCAAAATCGTCCGAGAGCCAGATTTGTTTGCTACTTGGATGAGATCTATCGGAGAGAATGTGAATAGTGAAAATGAAGAGTTTGTGTCATCTGATGAAAGTTCAGACAGTACTGATAAAATTTCAGATAGGTCTGGAGAAGTTTCAGATGGTTTAGATGAAAGTATACAGAGTTCAGATGAAAATATACAAAATGAAAATGTTCCAGAAACAGAAGTTGTTTTTGACAAAACGCCATCTGATTCTGGTGTATCTGATATTGAGTCTGAAAAATCTGTTCAATTTGATCAATCACCGAATCAAAGCAGTAGTGATGATGAGGAAGAAAATCAAATTAATATTGCTAAAACTCATCTTTCTCCTGAAAGTTTTCATTTCTATTTTGCAGAAAGAATGGAGAAACTGAAGGAGAAACGAGCCGCTAAAGAACAACAAGCTGAATCTGAAGATGATATTCAAAATGCTGAGAATGTTGCTGAGAAGATTACTGAGGTTGTGAAAGAAGAAGAAAAGATGATTGAAGTAGAAAAAGTGATAGAAGTTGTGAAAACAGTCGAAGTTGAAAAGATCGTTGAAGTCATTAAACCTTGCGAGAAATGTTTGGAAGCTTGCATAGAGTGTGCAGCAAAAGATGATATATGGCTGAATACGAGAAGAAGAAGGAGCAGTTACTGTTCAACCTCAATTATGTGAAGGAATCTTATGATGTACTGAACAAAACAGTAACTTGTCTCCAAACAACAAATTCAGAAAGAGAAAAGGCACTAACAATGATGAATGCAACTTTGATGACAAAACAAAAGGCAATCAATTTCTACATTGAAGAGAGTGCCAAATGGAAGCAAGAGTTGGAAACTGAAAAGATTGAAAATGAGAGAATTAGGAGGTTATTGTTGAGCTATTCTACCTCTGATTATCTTATTGATCGTGTTTACCCAACTGTTGCAGGTATGGAAGCTTTTCAAGATGAGAAGCCAAAAGAAAAGAAAGACTGTGGTAAGAAAACAACTGTTAGCTATAACAAGTGTCCGCCTCCAATTTGGGATGGGTATTCACCTAGGAAACCAAATGAGGAGCAACTTGCAAAAGCAGTCAATATAAAGCTTAAAACCGACACAACTGACGTCTTACCAGAAAACATTGATGTGACGTTTACCTCATCCGATACTGATCATGAGTCTGAATAAATCAAAAAGGTGGTCGATCAGGTGTTGGATACTGATGAGGAATCAGAGTCAAAGTCTGAGTCTGGAAAGCCAAAGTCGTCAGTCAACAGTTAAAATTCGTCGGACAAACGATCTTATAGTAAAGAATTTTTATTGACAAAGGCAGATTTGAATGATGAAACATTCGAAGTTGTTTATACTTTGAATGGTTCTGACAAATTATATTACAACAAAGAATTTCCGATAATGAGTATCAAAACAGAATTAATCAACAACACTTTTAAACTAATAGAGGTTAATATTGCTGAATTAGAAGTTTTGAAAAATTTTGAAAAACCTAAAAAATATACTTCTAGAGTTCAACAACGTCTAAACAAGAAAAACGGTTACAATTCTGGTTCTGGTTGTCAAAAGAAACTCAACCAAAATCGTAACTACAAAAAGAAAGGTTTAGGTTTTGTTCCACCAGAAAATCATAAAAATGAGAAAAATTCTAAATCAAACACTAAATGTGTATCAGGTGGAAGCTCGGAAGATGAACAACAGAAACCATTTTGGAGACAGTCTAACAATGAGTTTCTTGCTGAGAGGAGAAGGAATGGAACTGGAGTATTTCATCCGAGAAATACTCGAACCTGTTTTAAATGCAATGAAACTGATCACATTGCATCGGATTGTCCTAAAGATATCAAAGCAAAACAGGGAGTTTCTCAGAAGTTGAAAGAAAAAGTTTTTGAAAAATCTGAAATGTTTAAAAATTTGAAAAATGAAGTTGGGGAATGTTCGAAGAAACATTTTACAAAAGGAAAGGAAAAGACAACCAAGTGTGGGTTGCAAAACAGGTAGAAATGAAAGTCGGCGATGAATCTGGTTCCATAAAGCCAGAAGAGCCACAAGTTGAGAAGAAAATTTCAGTGAATGATGATGTTCTTCCATCACTGAAGTTTGAGGATGTTAAAAAGAAAATTGGTAAAATTGAAATTTCAAACCAATTTTATAATGAAGAAAAAGAATTTGATGTCGAGAAAACATTCAACGGGAATGTTAAAAAGATGATTGGGAAAATGTTGAATGGGAAAGCTAAGGGTGTAAAAGATTTTTATGCAACTAAAAAGGCAACTTATAACGCTACTGCTCAAGAGTTGAAAGCCCTCAAGTCTGAGAATACTTGGAGGGAAGTTTGTTTCCCATAGTAGTCGAAGGACTATGCCGGAGATCCCAAGTTTATATCGTGGATCAGGAATCGGCATCTTTCTAGTATTTGAAAAGTTTGCTTGTAAGATTTTTGAAATGTGTTTAATGTTTAAAGGTTGAAGGACTACGCCGGAGCTTCCAGGTTGGTAAGTGTGAAGCAGGAATCGGCATTCTGATTGGTAAAATGGTGATGTAGATGTAACATTCCTACAAGTGGTAACCTTGATATTACAAGTGGTATTAGTGGTTATGTTTTGAGATGTTCGTACTTTACAAGTGATACAGAAGGTTCTAAATTGCAAATGGTAAATCAGGGACATTAATTTTGTTGATGCATGGAATGTCTGTTGACTGCGTCTACAAAAAGTCTGAAGTCAATATTGGTCAACAGGGGGTCAAAGTGTAAATATTATGATAGATTGATGTAGGATCGCTTATTTGTCATTGTCTTAGTCTGGACCGCTTTTATGTCATACCCTGGATCGCTTTTAGGACAAGTAGTCTGGATCGCTCATGTGACATGTCTTATGAGCGACCCAAGAAGTCTATAAATAGGGTGGAGCGGTTCATCATTTGAAACAGTGTATGTGTCTGCTACGGTGCTGAACTCTGCCAAATTTTTATCAGAAAGCAATAGAAAGATAAGGAATTGAAAGGATAAGCTGTTGTAACTTCATTTACGTTGATTCCGCCTTCGTACGTGTAGATGAACTACCTTGACTGACTTTTCGGGTCAAACAACGGTCCAACAAGTGGTATCAGAGCTCAGGACGAGGAGTTCTTACTACGACAGCATAGATCTGCAGAAATCTCTCTTTTCTACTCACTTTCTCTTATACTTTTTCAGTTTCTAGTGGTTCCTACGGCCAAAATTGTCTGAAAACCGAGTATAACGTGTAAAACACACTAATTACAAACCCTAGAAAGTATCAGGTGAAAATACGGACTAAAAATGATAAAAACCAGCTAAAAATAGTGGATCGCTTTTTCGAACATTCAGGACCGCTTTTCTGGACTCTGTTTGGATCGCTCAAAATTTAGTGCTAGGATCGCTCGAAATATCGGTTTGGATCATTTTTTAGGACAATATTTTTATTAGGATCGCTCGAACGGACACTACTTGAACCGCTCGAATGATCATATTCGGACCACTCGAACGATCATAGCCTGGATCGCTCGAACAGATACTTGTGACTCGTTTTTCTGACACTTTGTGGTCCGCTCTAAAGGACATTGTTGTCTGGACCGTGTATTCGGACATCTATTGGTCCGCTTTTCTGTCAAGCTGATTAAGACAGGATTGCTTTTGTGGTTCTGTTGTTTTTCAAAAATCAAAACTTTTCTAAGTATTATCTGATTTTGCTGGTACGTTCAAGATGGATGATTTTTTCTTGAATCCATTTAGTGGTATGTACGCATTCACGGGAAGTTCAGGAAACAATGATTCGACATCGAACAATACGAACGAGAATCAATCAAAAGAGAAAAAGAAAGAAGCTTGGGAGTCCGAAAGTGCATTTGGAACGTTTAACAAACCTCCTAAGTTGATGGCTATAGAAGACTACAGCAGGTGGGCAACAAAATTTGAAGATTGGCTAATGGCATTCGCTTTTCCCAGTTGGAAGAGTATGAAAAATGGTTATGCTGAGGGAAAGAAAAATGGTGAAGCGTTAAGAAATTCTGAAGAAATTGATATCTTTGTAGCTGAACAAAAGTGTGTAGCTTTGTTGTTTCAATCTGTTCGGGAGGATATTATTTCGTTGATAGATTATACCAATGCTAAAGACTTATGGGAAAAACTCGAAAAGAAGTGTCTTGGAAGCAAAGAGATTGTAAAGAACAAAACAAAATTGCTTAGGAAAGAGTTTGACATGTTTGGTTGTCTAAAAAATGAATCAGTTTGTAAAATGATTGAACGATTTGGTCATCTGAAATTGGAGCTTGCACGACACAAGATCACGTATTCTGATGAAGAAATTGTTGATAAATTGTTTGATTCATTACTGGATGAAGTGGATTGGAGATATTATGCATTAATGTTGAAGAACACTATTGCTCCGGAAAATCTGACTCCAGATGTGGTGATTGAAAGACTTGAAAGCCATGAGCTAGAGTTGAAGAAAACATACGAAGTTAATCACTCATCTTATCAACAAAATCTGGATTTGTACTATCCGAAGAGTTTGATTCCGAAAGCTACTTCACCAAAAACTTCATTTTCTGCTGAGAATGTCTCTCCAGCAAGCAAAGAAGGTCAAAGCAGTCCAAGCAACGGAATCACAGTGGGTATCACAGTGGATCTACGTCTTCTGCAAGTCATTCTGATGCGAAGTTTTCTTGCAATATCGCAATAGATTTGAAGAACGCACAGAATTTTGATGAAGAGTCAGCCAAGCAACAAATGGTTTTTCTGGCGTCTGTGCTAGAATCTTATGAGGGGTTGGTGGCTGGTAAGAACGGGAATACAAATCTGACGAAGGATGATTACGATCAGATAGACCCCGAAGAAATGGAACTGATCGATATTCGTTGGGCGATGGCAAGTGCAGTTCGACGTGCACAACGCTTCATGGAGATTACTGGGAGGAAAACGATCGGTGGTCCATCTACAAAGTTAGGGTTCGATAAATCCAAAGTGACGTGCTTCAAATGTAAGCAGAAGGGTCAGTTCAAGCGCGAATTTAGAAACGCGTACGCTGATGAGTCAGAGAATCCATTTCGTGATGATTATTACAAGAAGGCAATTTACCATCAAAATAAATCCGAGCCGCCCAGATTGAAGCAACAGGAAGAGAATAGAGACAAATCGAGGGCATTAGCTGTGATTTATGATGATGAGGGGTACGATTGGAGTAAAGAAGTTCTACCAGAAGATGATGCGGTGGGTTACGCATTCATGGCAAGTCATGATGAACCTATTCCGTGGAAGGATGATCGTACGGAGGAACAGAAGTATAAATATCGGAAGATGGTTGCTGAAGCCAAAATCATCAGACTTTCTAGTGTCTTTCTGGAAGCTAGAAGAGCGAACAGATGGGATCCAGACAGAGAATGCTATCTTGATAGATATGGTAACATTGCGGTTGATGACAAAAAGATAGATATCGAAGTCATCATCCAGGAGTACAAAGAAGATGATGAATATTGGCAGCACAAGTGGTGGGGAACACCAACATCAAAGATGATTGAAGAAGAGAAAGAGAGAAAAGAAAAAGAAGAGAAAGAGAGGGAAAAGAAAGAGAGGAAAGAGAAAGAAGAACTTGAGAAAGTAAAGCAAGTTGATACCGGGTTGATCGATACTACATAGGAGTTGACAGCTGAGAACCTGGGAAATATGGCTGACAAAGTGCTAGCTGCAAAAGCACTTGAGGTAGATCCTGTTTCTGTTACTGAGTCAAAGGATCAGGTCAGTCAAAACAAGTCAACAAATGTGTCAGGTAACAAAGTTGGGGGTAATGCTGATTGCAAAAGTTGCACCAAACAATGCAATTTTTGTAACACTGTCACGTACCTAAACGGTGAGAAAATCAAGAATCTAACAACTAAAGTTGGAAAGCTTGAGGTTCAGATTCTTGATCGTGACACAAAATTAAAAGTTTCAACTGAACAAGTAAATGAATTAACTACTGAATGTAAGAAAATTAAAGCTGAAAATGACAAGGTATCTCTTGAGAATCGACAAATTTCTGAAAAATTTGAAAAATTGAAAAGCGTTGTCAAAGATAGTGATGATCGAAATGGAAAAACATCTAAAGAAAATGAACATCTAAGAGCTGTTTTGAGATTAAAAGAAGAATCAATTAACAAACAACTGGATGAAATTGCCAAACTAAAACTTAAAGTTCAAGAAATTGAAATTGAAAATGAAAGAATTCAGTTGAAATTACACAGCTATAGCTCAGCTAGCTTTGTTTTGCAGCATATTGTTCCCAAACCTATAGGGAAAAACAAAGCTGGTGAGGATGTGTTTTCTGATGGAACGGGTGTAGGGTTTCACAAAGTTCCACCGCCAATTTTTGACAACTACACAAAAAGGCAGTCTAGATTGGTGGAAATTGAGGAAGAAAGTGATGTTACACTTCCTGAGAACATTGATGTCACGTTCACGTCTTCCAATGAAGAGGGTGTCCAATATGATGTGGTGAAAAGTGTGGTAGACAAAGTGCTTAAGCCGGATTGTGACACTTCTGAGGAGGATGGATGTTTTTTTGATAAATACATTCCGAAGGAAAAGTCCAAAAACAACTTACATGATGAATCTGATCTTGTCATGTACAAGATGTCGGGATCGGATAAGTTGTTTTCGGATTCTGAGTTTCCATTAGAGAATGTTAATTTGAACAAATTGACAAATGTTTTCAAACTGGTCGAAGTCGAGTTGTCAGCAGTGAATGATCTGAATCGAAAGAAAGAGAGGGTTTACAATAAGAAAACTGTTTATCCACCACGTTTTTACAATAACAACAGAAACAACTGGTCGGGTGGTTATCAGGAGTGTAAACCATATCAGAAAAGAAATGTTCCAAACAAGAGGTTTATTGAAAAGAAAAAATTTGTGAACAGTTCAAGTTCACTTGCTGATGAAGAAAAAGAAATTTTTTTCAAAATCAAACAAAGAATTTTTTGAGAAGAGAGTTTCACAGGCTCAGTCTGAAGGCACGAGTCGGGTAGCTGATACTCGTACTTGTTTTAGATGTGAACAAGTTGGTCATATTGCACGAAAGTGTACATATGTGAAGCCTAAGACTGAAGCTGTGAAGGTTCAACAGAAGAAAAATGATGAGAAGGGTAAAGCACCGATGTATGTTGAGAAGAAAGTTGTTGAGAAGAAAAATGTTCAAATTGACAACTTGAAAGTAAAAACTGAACCTGTAAAGAAGTTGGTAACTCAAAATGCTAAATTTTATAAGAGGGTTGCAGTAGCTCAACAGGTGTGGAAACCTAAAATTGAACCAAAAGTTGAGAAAAACGTTTCAACTTTTGAGGTGAAAAAGGCTGAAAAACCAATTACGGTTGATTATGATGCAAATTTTCCACCTCTTAAGGCTGAAAATTTCAAAATTCAAATTATAAAAGTCATGGTTACACCTAAGGCTGGTGAGGCCTGGGTGGACACCATGTTTGACTAATCAGTTTGAATTGCCGAAGCTTCCTGGATCGCGAAGCATGAATCGACATCTTTCTTGAAGTTGTTTAAATGATGATTTGTTATGTGCAGGATCTTCCCAAACTTGTATCCAGGTGGATAATGGATAGTGGAGCGTCAAGGCATATGACAGGGAAGACCGCATTGCTATATGATGTGAATAACATTAATGGTGGTTATGTGGGTTTTGCGGGTAATCAAGGAGGAAGGATCATGGGTGAAGGAACGTTGTCAAATGGCGTTATAACGTTTGAGAGAGTTAACTACATCGCTGAGTTGGAGAACAATCTACTGAGTATTTCACAGATTTGTGACAGGATGTACACTACTCATTTCACCGACAAGGAATGTTTGATCTTGAAACCTGGATTTGTGATACCTGAGGAATGGATCATCATGAGGGCACCAAGGGTAAATGATATGTACGTGTTGGACATGAATGTTGCTACGACTACCACGGGTTAGGCTCATTGTTTTGTGTCTAGTGCAACGGAGAAAGAATCACGGTTATGGCACCGAAAAATGGGGCATATTCACTTAAGGAAAATGAATCATTTGGTGCATAACGATCTAGTGACAGGAGTGAATATTAAAGGTTTTCATCTGGAAGGGGAGTGCATAAGCTATGTCAGAGGTAAACAGAAGAAAAAGTCACATCCCTCAAAGCAAGTTAATTCAGTTTCGAGACCATTGGAACGTCTTCACATGGATTTGTTTGGTCCAGTGAACGTCAAAAGTATAACAGGAGATTCCTATTGTCTGGTCGTGACTGATGACTACTCCAGATTTTCGTGGGTTATGTTTTTAAAAACAAAAGACGAAACCTTTGATAGTTTGATAGTATTGTTTAAGAAAATTGAGAATCTGTACCAGAGACCAATTTGTAGAATTCGGAGTGACAATGGTACCGAGTTCAAAAACAGTAAGATGGAGGAATATTGTGATGAAAGAGGTATACTACATGAGTTTAGTGCTCCGTACACTCCTCAGCAAAATGGAGTTGCAGAACGCAAGAACCGGACGCTAATCGAGACAGCCAGAACGATGCTTGCAGATTCCAAGTTACCAATTAATTTCTGGGCTGAAGCTGTTTCTGCTGCATGCTATACTCTCAACAGAGTTCTTACTGTAAAAAAGTTCAACAAGACGTGTTTTGAGCTACTCAATAAACGCAAGCCGAATTTGAAGTATCTAGAACCGTTTGGGTCACCCTGTACGGTAATAGAGCCTAATGGCAAGTTTGGTACAAAGAGCTTTGAATGAATATTTGTTGGATATTCAGGTCCTACACGGCGTGTATTTGTTCCAAGTGAAAAGCGTATTATTCAAGCAGCGAATGTTGAATGTCAGGGTTACACTATGCCGCCTCAGAATCCTGGTGATTCATGGCGTTATCATTATGACAAACTTTGGGAATCGTTTGACATGAGAGAAGAATCAGAGGAAGAGGAAGATTTCTTTGATGAGCTGGATATTTTACGAGAGTATGAATCGTCGCTCAGGTTTCCAGTAGAGTATTCTAGAAGACCTCGAGAGACTTCTAATGATGATGAAGCAGGTCCTAGCAATGCTGGTGAACATGATGATGAAGTTGCTCCTGGTAATCAATCGGTGGTGAATGATGATCAAGTTGCTGAAAATTTGCCAGTTTTTGACCATGGTGATTCAGACCTTGAGGGGGAGCAGATCCAGTTGTCAAGTCAAACAAACCAAGTTGGTGAACAAGATGCAGAGCAGAATGTTACTAATCTGGAAGGAAATGTAGATGTTCCAGGCAAAGTGATGCCGCGAACTCTTTCTTGTCATCCAGAGGAGTTGATTATAAGAGAATTGCAATCGGGCGTTAGAACGAGACGTCAAATTGACCAGGGCTTAACATGTTTTTATTCTACAGTAGCACCTTTACAAACTGAATTTTCATTAAGTTGCTTTATTTCGCAGGTCGAACCGAGGACTTACAAAGAGGCGCTTACTGAAGACTCTTGGGTCATAGCTATGCAAGAAGAGTTAGGGCAGTTTGAGAAGTTAGGTGTGTGGAAGTTAGTGGATTTGCCGGAGGGTCAACGGAAAATAAATACAAAATGGGTTTTCAAATGTAAGAGGGACGACAGAGAAGTGGTTGTAAGGAACAAAGCTCGACTCGTTGTTCAGGGTTTTAGTCAACAGGAGGGGATTGATTTTACCGAAGTCTATGGTCCTGTAGCACGACTAGAGGCTATCAGAATTTTCCTAGCATTTGCATCCTGGAAAAATTTCAAAGTATATCAGTTGGATGTAAAGTCAGCGTTTCTTTATGGGAAGGTCAAAGAGGAGGTTTATGTTGGTCAGCCACCGGGCTTTACTGACCCAATCCACAAGAACAAAGTTTATTTGCTGGACAAAGCGTTGTATGGTCTACATCAGGCGCCGAGAGCCTGGTACGAGACTTTGTCTCAACACCTACTCGCTAACCAGTTTATACGCGGAAAAGTGTACGCCACTCTCTTCACTAAAGTCGTTGATGGTCATCTTTTGATAGTACAGCTTTATGTAGAAGATATTATTTTTGGGTCAACGAATGAGAAATTGTGCAAAGATTTCGAACAGGTGATGAAGCAGAAATTCGAAATGTCTTCAATGTGGGAGATGAAATTCTTTCTAGGATTACAAGTTGAACAACTTCCTGAAGGAATTTTCATTCATCAAACGAAGTACGTGCATTATATTGTAGAGAAATTTGGAATGTCAAGTTCTACTCCAGCTGCTACCCCACTTGCGACTAATCATGGGATTCACCCAGATCTCACCGGAGACAGGGTTGATGAAACACTTTATCGATCCATGATAGGTTCTTTGATGTATCTGACTGCTTTACGTCCTGACATCATGTACCCAACATGCCTCGCAGCAAGATATCAGTCTAACCCGAGAGCATCGCACATGATTATAGTCAAGAGGATTTTACGGTACTTGAAAGGCACACCCACATTGGGGTTGTAGTATCCTCGCAAAGGCGATTTTACGCTCGAAGGGTATTCTGATTCGGATTTTGGATGCTGCAAAGTTAACACGAAATCAACGACAGCAGGATGCCAGTTCTTTGGTTCTAGATTGGTTACCTGGCACTGTAAGAAACAAACGTCTGTGGCGTTATCTACATGTGAAGCAGAGTATGTTTCTGCTAGCAGTTGCTGCTCTCAGATCTTGTGGATACAACAACAGATGCGTGACTATGGTTTGCAGTTTCTTAACACACCTCTGTTTGTTGATAATGAGGATGCAATTAATATAACTAAAAATCCAGTACATCACGCTAAAACTAAACACATCGAAATTCGTCATCACTTTATTCGCGATTGCTTCGAGAAAAAGTTGATACAAATTGAGAAAATCCACACTGACGAACAAAAAGCTGATTTGCATACCAAAGCTTTTGATAAAAATCGTTTTCAATATTTCTTAAAACTTAATGGTATGAAATTGCTTTCGGTGTCGGATGGAGTTGTGAGCGTTGATGAAGGTACTGTTGTGGATGAAGATGAGAAACAATCTGCAATGGTTTGTCGAATTTTTAGTTGTTTTGGTATTTAGGGGGAGTAGATATCTGTAAATAGATATGTTTCAGAAAATACAAAAACATGATAAAAATTCAAAATCCAAAAAGAATATAAAATCTGAAAAAGAGCCTGTGTATATAGGGAAAATGATAGTACATCAGTTTGACAGTTATCGTACACTAAAGATTTGTATAGTATAAAGAATTAAACAGTTTTACTGATGATTGGTTAATAAATTTTTACACATTTAGTAGATTTATTCGGGATATAAACCTAAAATTTCAAACTAGCGAAATTGGTGGGGAACACTACTTGGATATATAGGTAACCCCTGAAATCTCGTTTGAAAGGTTTCATATTCAGATATACTAGATTTTCTACTATTTGATGTCTGGGGTATTATTCTGGGACTTCTGCTGAACGGTGGTTCTGACCTAGTCCTTGGATAATGCTTTGCATGAAATGCTTGAAACATAGCATTATAGCCCTCAGATTGATTAGACAACAAAATTGATAATCATCTGTTGTAGCTAAAAGATCCTCTAAAGGGGACACACTGCAAAGTCGAAACTGGTATCTCTCTGCTGAACGGAAGTTCTGACCTGAGATCCCTCAGTTCTCGCATTCCCTAAATTATATACAGACATCATCTTAGTACAATTATCTGTAAATCTGAAGCTTGAAATTCTGGATACGGGAGTATATTCAAGAGGTGGGACACATAAATGAGCTAAGTTCATTAAAACATCTAAATCGTAGCCTGAATCAATTGAAATTTGTGTTGAGAATTTAGAAACAATCTACGTAAAATATTTAAATCTGAGTATGAGTTAAAGCTTAACGGTACTGATAACTTGTTTAAATAACTGATATGATTCCCTGACACGCTCGCCAAAATAAGTTGTAAACAGTTTATTTTCTGCAATTTAAGTTTTCTGTTATTTCATTTCTTAGTTTAGATCACTTTAAAATCCGAAAAGATTTTATTTCTGCTTTAGTTTAGACAAACCAGAGTAGAAAGTTGATTGTCAGATTCTAGAAAGATGAAGCAGATGCAGGAGATTCTGAGCTGAAGATCGAGGAGAGCTTACATTGTTGGAAATGTGTTTGTTTTTCAAAGTCAAAACAAGTTCATTAAGTTGAAATTTGTTATTTTCAGAAAGAAAATTGAAAAATTGTTTTACTAAATCAGTTAGATTCGTCAACAGTTTAACCAGGGTCATTAAATTGAACTTGGTAAGATTAATCACGTATTCAGGGTCATTAATTTGAACTTGAAAACTTGAGTGGATTTCTAAAGCTAATTGAATTAGTGTTTATTGTTTGAAAAGATATATTGTAATGTTAGTAGTTGAGTAACAGGTTTGGACTTTATTTCCCAACGGAGGCAAACTGTAAAAGCTTGAACCAGATATCTCAAGATTTCAGCATACTGAGAGGGGGAGTCTGTGAGAGGAGGAGTCTGGATCGACAGCTAATGGGAAGCTTATAGATAAAGCTAGGAGATAGTCCTAGAACCTGTGAAGAATGTTTGTGAGGAAAGACAGAGTTGGTGAGAAGACAAAGACTGAAGACTATGGAACTGAAGACTGATAAAGACTACGTCAACATCCAAGGGGAGTCTGTTGATGCATGGAATGTCTGTTGACTGCGTCTATAAAAAGTCTGAAGTCAATATTGGTCAACAGGGGGTCAAAGTGTAAATATTATGATAGATTGATGTAGGATCGCTTATTTGTCATTGTCTTAGTCTGGACCGCTTTTAGGTCATACCCTGGATCGCTTTTAGGACAAGTAGTCTGGATCGCTCATGTGACATGTCTTATGAGCGACCCAAGAACTCTATAAATAGGGTGGAGCGATTCATCATTTGAAACAGTGTATGTGTGTGCTACGGTTCTGAAACTCTGCCAAATTTTTATCAGAAAGCAATAGAAAGATAAGGAATTGAAAGGATAAGCTGTTGTAACTACATTTACGTTGATTCCGCCTTCGTACGTGAAGATGAACTACCTTGACTGACTTTTCGGGTCAAACAACGGTCCAACAAATTTGTACTTGATTTACTATTCATGATGAAAGATAAACAAGATGATGAACCACATCCCCATTTTTAAAATGATAGACCTATAATTGGTTTTATCAACACAGATTCATTTTCCGGAAAAATCATTTTGATTAAAACAAACTTAAGTGTTTTGAGATCTAAAATGAGAAAATGGTTTGTGATAGGGGAAGTTCAGATTGTTTATGCATAGTGAATGGCGATTTGATGTGTTTCAATGTCAGTTGTCAAGTTTCTATATAGTTTGTTTTATGTTTTATGTTTCTAGTGTGTCAAGAGTCTCGAAGTTTTCAAATTTTCTTTAAAATGTGTTTGCATTTTAGGGGGAGTAGGGAAATTTCAGAAAATCCAAAAACATTTGAAAAAATTGAAAAAGCCAAAAACATGATAAAATACAAAATGAGTTTTTTGTTGCAAAACAGAGGAAATGATAGTACATCAGTGAACTATCATGGCACGCTAAAGAATTGGAAAGTTTAAAAGTATTAAACAATCTTACTGTGGATGTGTCAGTAGATTTTCACACATTTAATAAATTGAAACGAGATATAAATCTAATTCAAACTTGCTTAATTTGTGGATAACTATTCTTGGATATATAGGTAACCCCTGAAATCTCGTTTGAAAGGTTTCTTTTTCTAATATACTAGGTTTATATACTCTGTGATATCTGGGGTATTATCCCGGAATTTTGCTGAATGGAAATTCTGACCTAGTCCCCGGATAATACTTGCTGCAAAATGCTTGAAACACAGCATTAAGCCCTCAGCTGATTAAACAATAAAATTGATAATCCAGTTGTTGTAGCTAAAAGATCTCCTAAAGGGGACACACCGTAAAGTCGAAGCTGATATCTCTCTGCGCATACGGAAGTATCGATATGAGATCCCTCAGCCCTCGCATATTCCCTAATTTATATACAGATATCAGTTGTAGTATATTTTCCTGTAAATCTGAACATTGAGATCTGGATACGGGAGTATATTCAAGTGGAGTGATACACAATTAAGTTCAAGTTTTTAAAACATTAATTTCGTATCTCGAATCAATTGAAATTTGTGTTGAAAATTTAAGAGGACAAACATACTGACAATCTAGGTAAATTGTTTAAAACTTAAAATGAAATCAAGCCTAACGGTGTTGGTGATAGATCTCAAAACTGATATGATCCTCTTGCACGAACTCACAAAAAGATTATATGTAAATATTACATTTTTTATGTTTTTCTCCACAAGTGGTGTCACATAATGTCTCTCAGAAAATCCAAAAAGATTTTTGTATGTTTTAGCATAAATTTTGAAAAAGTCAAAAAGATTTTCGACAATTGACATTGGAAAACTGATTTTCAAAATTCAGAATGCTAAACATGGTGAGCAGTATTTGAGGGGGAGTGTTTGTGAAAATTTAACTGTTTTCGTTAAATCTAACCTTCTTCAAACGGTTCATCATACATAGTTAAAAATTTATTGGTGCACAGTTATATGTTAGTTGGTGCTTATGAGAGAGAGTCATGTGTTAGTGCATAGTGGTTTGAAATGTTTGTGAAAGAAATTTATTTCAGGGTTGAGATTGTGCAGGTAGCCAAGTTTCGATTCTGGAAATCAATTCTGAAAGCATGAGTAAAGTCATGTTCAGATTCTGAAGATCATGTCAACTACTGATGCTGATGAACTTAAGGAATCAAGAGATCTGATCAAGAGAATTTAAAGAGTTTTTAAAGCCAGACAACGATCCTGAAGATGTTACTGAAGATCAAAGGAATACCAGTAAATCGAGAGGGGGAGTCTGTAAATTGAAAGAAGAGAAAGCCCAGAGACTGATCTAGTCTGAAGATGTGAAGACACAGCTTTGAAGTCAAGGTGTGTTGGCGACTCCATCAACATCTGAGGGGGAGTCTGTTGGTGCACTACATCTGTTGATTCCGTCTAGGTGTCTAGGATCAGGTCTTACATTGTATTGTATAGCATAGGGCACGAACTACGAGAAAACAGGAGTCTGTATAGGTGTTATATGCTAGGACCGCTCATAGGGACATTAGGTTCCTGGATCGCTTATTTGACACTTGGGGACCGCTTATATGGATGTGTCTGGACCGCTCATATGAACATGTGACATATGAGCGGACCCAAACCACTATATATAGTTGTTGTCTGAGCGATCCAGATAGAGACTTTCTTGTATTCCACACCGAAGCTCTGCCGGTGTGAAGATTGATTTGTAAATCGTTTCAAATCAGTAAAACAAGAAGTTAGAAGGAAGCACCTAAACAATTCACTTAGATTGTCAATATACTGATATGATCCTCTTATGCAAACTCAGAAAACACTCTCTGTAAATATTTCTTTACTGTATTTCATTTTTGTTATTTCAGAAAATTCAAAAAGATTTTCGGTGTATTTTTTGCATAAATTTTGAAAAATTCAAAAAGATTTTCGACGACTGATATTGAAAAGCTGATTTTCAAAATTCCGAGTGCTAAACATGATGAACAGGTGGTTTGGGAGAGTGTGTTGTTTTGAGAAGAAAAACAATATTGTTGTAAGTGGTTCATCAGAAACAAATTGATAAATTTGTTTGTGATAAGTTTCAAATGATGTTTATATGCTTAAATGTTTATCATGAAATTTATGTTTGTGGTAGAGTTTTATGCAGGATGAGTCAATATTTGAGGGGGAGTGTATGTTGGTGATGATGAACTTAAAAGATGTCAACATCTAAGAGAAGAAATTTGTTGGTGATAAAAGAGAGAGAAGCCCAGAGACTGTTCAAGACTGAAGAAGTGAAGACATGATATAGTAAAAGACTCGATGAACGACTCGTCAACATCTGAGGGGGAGTTTGTTGGTGCACTACATCTATCGACTTCGTCTTGTATTGAGTCTTAGTCTTAGATTGTTAGATCGGGGCATGTTATGCGAGAAAATAGGATAGCATATATGTCTTAGGATGAGATTTCGCTTATAGGGACATGTATGGGGTTTCGCTTATGTGTCAACTTGTAGTTTCGCTGATCTGAACATGATAGGGTTTCGCTCATAAGGTCATGTACCTTGGAGCGAAACCCCAAGCACTATATATAGGTGCTTATAAGCGAAACCATGTAACATTGCCTTGTATATCACACCGAGGTGCTGCCGGTGTGAGATTTGGATGTAAACTGTCAGATATCAATACTGAAAGGTGTTAAAAGTGATTTGCTAGTTGTTTCTAAGTCAGATACTTGTTTTCCACACCCGTATCTGATCAAAACTCCTCTGAACGACTCGTTCAGGTCGAAACACGATCCTACAGTTACTGTTTTATTTGATTCGGGTGCCGATACTAGTTATGTGTCCTTAAAATTAGCCAAATGCTTAAGCGCACTCCAACGCTCCTGAACACCAAACACATGGTAGAAATAGCAAACGGTAAAAGTCTTGAAGCCACACACATAGTTAAGGACTGTAACCTCGTCCTAGCTGGTCAGACCTTCTCTATCGATCTTATTCCTATCATTCTGGGTAGTTTTGACGTCATTATTGGGATGGATTGGATATCTCGCCATCAAGCGGAAATTCTTTGCAACGAGAAGATTGTTCGCATCCCTCGTCTTGGTAAAGAACCCCTCGTAATTTGTGGCGACAAGAAGGTGCTGTTGTGGGCATGATCTTTTTCCTTAAAGCCCGAAATGGTTTCGAAAGGGCCACACTGCTATTCTAGCCCTCGTTTCTGATACATCCTCGGAAGAAAGGAAGATAGAAGACATTCCTATTGTGCGCGACTTTCCTGAGGTATTTCCTGAGGAATTACCTGGTCTTCCGCCTCATCGTCAAGTTGAATTTCAAATCGAGCTAGCTCCTGGAGCAGCGCCCATAGCTCGAACACCTTATCGTCTAGCTTTATCGGAACTTGAAGAACTGTCCACCCAACTACAAGAACTCTTGGAAAAGGGTTTCATACGTCCTAGCTTTTCACCATGGGGAGCTCTAGTGTTATTCGTAAAGAAGAAAGATGGTACCTTCAGAATGTGTATTGTCTACCGCGAACTCAGCAAGGTGACCGTGAAGAACCGTTATCCTCTTCCGCGCATTGATTACTTGTTCGACCAGTTGTAAGGGTCGAGTTATTACTCTAAGATTGATTTGAGATCGGGATACTGTAGGATCGATTTGACGATCGAGTGAGTCAATTAAAGTCAATACACCACTGTTTGAGTGGCGGAAACAAACAAACAGTGTTGAATCAAAGAGAACTGAGTAGAAAAAAAGAGAATATAACTTTAACACACGTTTCTCATTTATATTTCACTAGAAAATCTGCCAGCAGTTCGGTATACAACTTGTGATTCCGTGCCAAATGAGAAACACACTAACCTATTTAACACATAATATTACATTCTAGCCCCTGTACTTTACATATTAGACCCCTAGACTTAAGACGTAGGCTTTAGACATCATGCACTAACAAAGTCCCCCTTGGATACAGCCGGAATCTTCAGTCTTGGTCTTCAGATCTTCAGGTCTTCACAGCGATTTGAACTTTTCCTCTCCTGGCTTAGGCTTTTTCCTTAGCACATTTTTAGCTTCTCATTTTCTTTCTTTGCTCTCATTTCTTCTTCAGCTTGCATCCTCATCCACTTCCCTTTGTTCTCTTCCAGTTTCTTTCTTTCTTTTTCAGCTTTTAACTTTTCTTTTTCCTCAAGCGACCACCATTTTGACGACCATTTGTTCTCAGAATTAATTCCCTTCTGGAAGCAAACAGATACAACTTTTTGAAATTGCATAGCTTGTTCTCTATCTTCAGCTTGGAAGCGGATCTTGTTGAGAAATAAACATTCAACATCTTTTGTCGAACAGTTTACCAACCACATAGGGTCATAAACAAAGATCTCTCTGGTTTCATTCACAGCTATGTAGGTTATCACAGCCTCAGTCAATATACAGCTGTACACCCAACCCATAAAACCGTTGTGAACTCCTGTTCCATCTTTGGCACTGATATATTCTTCATCACTTTCGGCTTTTTCACATTCAAGATCGTATCTTCATTACCAGTTTCAGGATTAACTTTTCTTACTTTCTTTGGGTAATGAGGCTTCCAGTGCTTGAAGTTTTTTCAGAGCTTCAAACTTTATTAAACCCCACATAGCATCATCATTCTTTCTCATCGGATACCCCAAGGTTTTCTGTAACAACTGTCACGAAAATCGGTAATTAAGATAATAATTAGGTAACAAGGAAACCCTAATTAAGAAACCCAAGTGATTCCGCATAAACCCTAAAATTTTCATAACAATCGGAATCAGGATCAGGGCCCCTAAAACTCAGGGGGGATTAAACCCCAGTTGATAAAATCCTCACAATTTTACTTGGGCAGTAAGTTTCTGTTGAATTGACTCACCAAGGCTAAGTTTGGACACGAAACAACCTAGGCTACGAAATAGACCCGTCGCGCCACGCGACGGGTACACTGGTCATCTTCGCGTGGCGCGAGGGAGGCCAAAATCCAGATATAAATAGAAGGCAGTGGGACTTAGTTTCATGCCTTACTCTGACGTTCAATTTCGAATTGAGCTCTGAGATATAACGAAAATCGTTCACACAAAACACACACCGATCACGTAGTGCTGCCGCAATCAGGGTAATAACTCGATCGCTATTACGATTCAACGTCCGATCGATTATAACTATCCAACGATAGTCCAGGTGCTGCTCAATTGAGCTTGTACTTTGATTATTCGTCGTGATTTCGACTTGAATATTAGAGTGCTGTTCGAATTCGGACTATGCTCTGTTATTCGTTGTGAATCCGATTGAATTATCGAGTATCGCACTGATTAATCGTTGTGAAGGTTTAATCTCGTGAATTGACGTAACTGCTGTATTAGTTACTAACCTGCCTGTGTGTGCATTGTGTTAAACTAGGTGAAATCAAGGCTAATCAGTAGGCTTATATCTATTGCTCGTTAATCTGCAATGTGAGTCATTCTTCTTTTTAAACTGTTTTCTCACCGTTTGTGAGTAAGTATTACAAAACTTCAAGTTATTTTCAAAGGTTATAACTACAGGGATTAAGTCTTTGTAATCACCAAATTACAGCTGGTATGTGGGGTAATTGTGCACATTACTTTTATTATCACTCTATGTGAGTGAATATAACTCTATGTGAGTTATTATTACTCTGTGTGAGTACACCGTCACTATGTGGGCAACGGGACCCAATAGTGGTATGACCACAGTCACAGAAATGAATCGAGTGACAAATACCCATTCTTGATAATTGGTTGATAGAAACATTGTAATCGCTCTTAATACTGTGAATTATAACTAACGGGTCGTTTTAGAAAACAGAATGATTCACTCAGTATTTCCCTGCTGACAAAACCTTTTTCAAACATGTTTCAGGTGATCTGTGTGATCCAGAAAAAGTGCAGTAAAGCACTATCAAGCTCAGAGAAGTGGCTCAGTGTAAATAAATGAATAAAACATGTTTTGAGAAATAAAGATTTCTGTGTGAAATCCACGTATTGTAAATTATGGGATTTATCCCTTAAACTTTGTGTAATATATTAAACGAGCATATTTCACGGATAAAAGATCCTGTTATAAAAAGACTTCCGCTACCGCATTAATTAAATACCACGGGAACTGTCTCGCGGTCCCCCGACTCCGTCCAGGGTGGGTCAGGGGGCCGTGACAGCGAAGGTGGTATCAGAGCTAATAAGTAAATTGAGCCACTGATCGAGCCACTGATTAAGCCTAAATTAAGCATTTTGGACCATAGTGCTTAATTTTACTAATTATTATTCTGTGATTATTTGTTTTATTAACTGGTTATTTTAGTGACAGTATGGGTAAGCAAAAGCTGTCTGCTATCTATCACAAAATAGATATTGCATCTTCTTCTAGAAACCCAGCAAACCTAGAAGAAGGAATCTTTGTCCGCAAGACAAACTATGAGAATCCACTTTCCCCAGAGAAAAGGGATTCGATACTAAAAAAGAGTCAGGAGACAAAGAAACCCCGAACCAAGAGAGTTAGGTTTAACCCAGAAGTCCAAGAGTTGGGTAATAGTACACCTTGGGAAGATAAAATAGACGGGAAATGGGCAAATCTCTATATGCTAGCTACTGTAGCAGAAAATGCTAATCTCTAAATATCCAATAAGTTGGGGCTAGAAATCACAATCCCGTAAATAAATAAAGTCCTAAGTGTGTTTATTTCTATTGTCCTTTGTATAAATTAGTATGCAATAAAAACTTTAGCATTTGTTTGTTAAACTTTGTTCCAAGGTTTTAACAATTGCATTTTGCATATATACTATGCAGCATGAATGAGATGTCGGAAGCATTTCAGAATCTCAACTTATATCCAGTGCCTATCGAAGTCTCTCATGACTTTACTGGTTACATTGCTGACATAGAAGAACCTGTGGAATTCAAAGCTCCACCGCTGGAAAAAGCCAAACCTAAAAAGAAAAGAAGATACGTAGGGTGGAGGAAAGTACGCCGTAGGAAACCTGCCACTAGGAGACTCCCTAAAATAGAAAATCCGGTGATCATGAACAAGGGAAAGGAAATAGAAACTGGAGAAGGTTCGAAATCACCTGAAAAAGAAATAGGAATAGATCTGAAGCAAAAGGGAATAGAGATTGGCGAAAGCTCTAAACAATCCGAGGAAATCACGTTCCAGGACGAGATAGATCGCCTACTGGATAATTGTGATGTTCTAGAGCCTATCAACGATAATCTCTTTTCTTACCCGGCTACAGTTCAATTTCCACTAAACCTAGGACCAGTTATTCCAGAACCACTAGTTCATACCCGACCATTAGGCCAAATGGAGGAATGGTGGACTAACGACTGGCAATTCCAAAATATAGTTAATAGTCCTTATAGCTTCCTTCCACAATTTGACCCAGAACCACTCCCAAATCCTCCCATGAGTAATGAAAACCTAGCTGAACTCCGTCAGTTCGGTGAAGAACTGATAGGTACAGGTAATAGGATCAGGGAAATGGGGGAGCATCTAACTTGGAAGTACGATGAGAGGGAGCATCGTTACTAGAACTGTCAGTTAAACCACAGAAAGCCGTATTGTATAATAGTAACTTAAAAATCTGTAAAATGGGCAATAAAACTCTGTAAAATACGGTGTGTATGGATGCATATACAATATACCATAACAAAGTAAAAGTCGAAGAATCGACAATTTTGGTTATGTTTGTATGTTGTGATAATCTATGTGTTTATCTATGTGAATATTGTCATTAATAAGTTAGACGCTAATAATTTTTACCAATTAGCAGATGGAAAACGCTAATAGTGAACCAATTAATGAAGTAAATCAATCTGAAGAAGAACAGGAAGATCAATATATAACTCGACAAGATATTGAGCATTTTATCGCCCAAGGGATAGCTCATGCTATTCCAGAAATTGTAGCTGCTGTTCAAAAACCTGCCGAACCACAATTAATTCCTAGTAAACGTACTCCAGAAGATAATGGCAGTAACAGCATAAATGGAGGCGGCAATCATGACGATCATGATCCGCAACAGGCCCCACTCCCTAAAAGAATGAAAGCTGCAACGTCTGGTTGCACTTACAAAGAATTTCTTGCTTGCAAACCCGCTGAATTTGCAGGTAATGAAGGGGCAACTGCAACACTGCGTTGGTTAGAGAAAACCGAGGCAGTAATTGCAATAAGCAAATGTGCCACAGAGGATCAGGTGATGTATGCATCAAATCTGTTCAAAGAAGGAGCACTCGAATGGTGGAACACGGTCCTCCAGGCAAAAGGAAGAGGGATAGCCTATGCAATGAGTTGGGAAGAATTTAAAAGTCTTGTAGAAAGAAAATTCTGTCCAGAATACGAGAAGGAACAGATGGCAAACAAGTTCCTGAGTCATCGTATGTTAGGTGTAGATTGTCGGGGCTATACTTCGACATTCTTTGAATACGCAAGGGTAGTGCCATCACTGGCTTCGCCAGAACCGGTACTTATCTCTCGTTACATCTGGGGGTTAATTAGTGAAATCCGAAACATCGTCAAAGCTGCGAGACCTCGTACTATTGACAATGCTGTAGAATTAGCTAATACCCTAACAGATGAATTGGTACGCACAAGAGAGGAAGACCGCAAGAAGGAATTAGCTCACAAGATTACCCAGGGATTTCGTATAAGTAATACCAAGAAAAGAGGAACCGGACAATCTTCATCACCTCCTTTCTGCAAAATTTGCAAAAAGAAGCATTATGGACAATGCAACATGGTTTGCAATTTTTGCAAAATGAAAGGACATCGGGAGGAAGACTGCAGGAAGAAAACAAAAGTTTGTTATAATTGCAGAGAAAGGGGACATTTTCAATCTGAATGTCCTAAGTTAGCTAAACCTGTAGTTAACCAAACCAAACCAACGGAAGGAGCAACCAAGAGAAATGCGCGAGCATTCCAGCTAACCACTCAAGAGGCCGAACTCATTCCAGATGTTATAGCTGGTACGTTCTTAGTTCACAACGTGTTTGCCAAAGTATTATTTGACTCTGGTGCAAACCAAAGTTTTATAAATACTTTATTTTGTCAAGATCTTAAGTTACCATTAACCACTCTTAAGCAAAACCTCACAGTAGAAACCGCAGAAGGAAATTCTGTAAAAATAGATAAAATCTGGCAAGAAGGAAAAATAGAATTATTAGGCCATAAGTTTGCTGCAAATTTGTTACCAATGAATTTAGCAGGATTTGATGTAGTCTTAGGAATGGATTGGTTAATAGCCAACCATGCACGAATCCTATGTGACAAAAATACTGTAGAAATTCAAACCCCTACGGGAGAAGTAATTTTGATTACTGGAGATAGACCTCGAAAGCCATTAAAATTTATCTCGGTAATGAAATTGGCTAGTTATTCAAGGAAACAGGAAATGGTGTATATGATTTCAGTAATCATTAACACTAAAGATAAAGAACTTCAGGACATCCCCGTAGTCTCAGAATACCCAGACGTTTTTCCAGAAGAGTTACCCGGATTACCACCTGATAGGGAAGTAGAGTTTAGAATTCATTTAATTCCAGGTACTGCACCAATAGCTAAAGCACCTTATAGATTAGCACCTACCGAAATGCTAGAATTGAAAAAGCAATTAGATGAATTACTAAGCAAAGGATTCATACAGCCAAGTTCATCCCCTTGGGGTGCACCAGTGTTGTTTGTGAAAAAGAAAGATGGATCGATGAGAATGTGTATCGATTATAGAGAATTGAATAAGGTTACGATTAAGAATCGATATCCACTACCTAGAATTGATGATCTTTTTGATCAATTACAAGGAGCTAGGTATTTCTCTAAGATAGATTTAAGATCCGGATATCATCAGTTGAAAGTACAAGAAGAAGACATACCTAAAACTGCTTTCAGAACTAGGTATGGTCATTATGAGTTTACAGTCATGCCCTTCGGATTAAAGAATGCCCCAGCAGCATTCATGGACATGATGAATCGAATCTGTAAACCATATTTGGATAAATTTGTAATCGTTTTTATCGACGATATACTTATTTATTCCAAAAGCCAAAAAGAACATTGTGAGCATTTACACGTTCTCTTAACTTTGTTAAGAAAAGAAAGGCTTTATGCCAAATTCTCGAAATGTGAATTTTGGTTACAAGAAGTACAATTCTTAGGTCATGTGATAAATCACGAAGGTATCCATGTAGATCCTGCTAAGATAGAAGCAATTACGAAATGGAAAGTTCCACAAACAGCTATGGAGATAAGAAGTTTTCTAGGCTTAGCTGGATACTATAGACGATTTATCAAAGATTTTTCTAAGATAGCCGTACCATTAACTAAGTTAACCTGTAAAGCTGCTAAGTTTGAATG
The DNA here is from genome assembly GCF_002127325.2 of Helianthus annuus. Classification (NCBI taxonomy): domain Eukaryota; kingdom Viridiplantae; phylum Streptophyta; class Magnoliopsida; order Asterales; family Asteraceae; genus Helianthus; species Helianthus annuus. Next base: position 4,395,720 of record NC_035446.2, read on the forward strand.
GGGACCTAGACAAGAAGAAGCCTTTAAGATTTTAAAGCATAGGTTGACAAATGCACCAATCTTAACTTTACCTGAAGGAACAGAGGATTTTGAGGTATACTATGATGCTTCAAAGTTAGGATATGCTTCTAGACAATTGAAAAAGCACGAAGAAAATTATACAACTCATGATTTAGAATTAGGAGCCATAATTTTTGCCCTCAAAATATGGAGACATTATCTGTATGGAAGTAAGTTTACTGTCTATACCGATCATAAAAGTTTAAGATATATATTTGGGCAAAAAGAATTAAATATGAGGCAAAGAAGATGGATGGAAATGCTAAGTGATTACGACTGTGATATCCAATATCACGAAGGAAAGGCAAATGTAGTTGCAGATGCCTTAAGTCGTAAGTGCCATGAGAAACAGAAACGAGTCCGTGCGTTGAGGTTAAATCTACAAGTAGATTTAATAGCACAAATCAAAGAAGTCCAGAAAACAGCAATCCAAGACGATGCTGAAGGAATGAAAGGTTACCTAAAAGAATTAGAACAAGGAAATGATGGAATCTGGAAATTCCATAAGAAACGAATTTGGGTACCTAAACAAGGAGAGTTAAGAAATAAGATTTTAGAAGAAGCTCATAAATCTAGGTATACTATGCACCCAGGAAACAATAAGATGTACCAAGATTTAAGAAATAATTTCTGGTGGATAGGAATGAAAAAGAATATAGCCGAATACGTATCCAAATGCTTAACTTGTTCACAAGTTAAAGCTGAACACCAGAAACCTTCAGGACTACTACAACAGTTAGAAATGCCTGTATGGAAATGGGAACTTATAACAATGGACTTTATTACAAAGTTACCCAAAACCAAAAGAGGTAATGATGCGATTTGGGTAATTATCGATCGATTAACCAAGTCAGCTCATTTCTTACCAATGAAAGAAACCTTTAGTATGGAAAGGTTAGCACAACTCTACGTGGACGAAGTAGTATCCCTACATGGAGTCCCGCTCTCTATTGTATCGGATAGAGATAGTCGATTTACTTCGCATTTCTGGAAAAGTTTTCAGAAAGCAATGGGAACTCGACTAAATCTAAGTACTGCTTATCATCCACAAACAGACGGACAGAGTGAAAGGACAATACAAACTCTAGAAGACATGCTCCGAGCATGTGTAATTGACTTTGGTGGTAATTGGGATAGCCATTTGCCATTAATTGAATTCTCCTATAACAATAGTTATCATTCAAGCATCAAAGCTGCACCATTCGAAGCACTGTACGGACGTAGGTGCAGAACTCCAGTATGCTGGGCAGAAATCGGAGAAAGTCAGTTATCAGGTCCTGAAATTGTACAAGAAACTACTGATAAAATAGCTCAGATCAAGGAAAGATTGAAAACAGCTCGAGATCGGCAAAAGAGCTATGCAGACAATCGTCGTAAACCTTTAGAATTCCAGATAGGAGATAAAGTACTTTTAAAAGTCTCGCCTTGGAAAGGAGTAGTACGATTCAGAAAGAAAGGAAAACTAAGTCCGAGATACGTTGGACCATTCCCCGTGATTCAACGAATCGGACCAGTTGCTTATCGTTTGCAACTACCAGAAGAATTGGCGGGAGTACATGATGTATTTCATGTATCCAATCTCAAGAAATGTTTAGCAGATGAATCCCTGGTAGTACCTCTTCAAGATGTAGAGGTAAACGAAAAATTGAAGTTTATAGAGAAACCATTACAGATCGAAGATAGAAAAGTCAAGTTTCTCAAACACAAACGACTGGTATTGGTCAAAGTCAAATGGGATTCAAGAAGAGGACCAGAATACACTTGGGAACTGGAATCAGAAATGAAGCGAAAGTACCCTCATCTATTCCAGTAAATCTCGAGGACGAGATTTTTCTTAAGGTGGGGAGGATGTAACAACTGTCACGAAAATCGGTAATTAAGATAATAATTAGGTAACAAGGAAACCCTAATTAAGAAACCCAAGTGATTCCGCATAAACCCTAAAATTTTCATAACAATCGGAATCAGGATCAGGGCCCCTAAAACTCAGGGGGGATTAAACCCCAGTTGATAAAATCCTCACAATTTTACTTGGGCAGTAAGTTTCTGTTGAATTGACTCACCAAGGCTAAGTTTGGACACGAAACAACCTAGGCTACGAAATAGACCCGTCGCGCCACGCGACGGGTACACTGGTCATCTTCGCGTGGCGCGAGGGAGGCCAAAATCCAGATATAAATAGAAGGCAGTGGGACTTAGTTTCATGCCTTACTCTGACGTTCAATTTCGAATTGAGCTCTGAGATATAACGAAAATCGTTCACACAAAACACACACCGATCACGTAGTGCTGCCGCAATCAGGGTAATAACTCGATCGCTATTACGATTCAACGTCCGATCGATTATAACTATCCAACGATAGTCCAGGTGCTGCTCAATTGAGCTTGTACTTTGATTATTCGTCGTGATTTCGACTTGAATATTAGAGTGCTGTTCGAATTCGGACTATGCTCTGTTATTCGTTGTGAATCCGATTGAATTATCGAGTATCGCACTGATTAATCGTTGTGAAGGTTTAATCTCGTGAATTGACGTAACTGCTGTATTAGTTACTAACCTGCCTGTGTGTGCATTGTGTTAAACTAGGTGAAATCAAGGCTAATCAGTAGGCTTATATCTATTGCTCGTTAATCTGCAATGTGAGTCATTCTTCTTTTTAAACTGTTTTCTCACCGTTTGTGAGTAAGTATTACAAAACTTCAAGTTATTTTCAAAGGTTATAACTACAGGGATTAAGTCTTTGTAATCACCAAATTACAGCTGGTATGTGGGGTAATTGTGCACATTACTTTTATTATCACTCTATGTGAGTGAATATAACTCTATGTGAGTTATTATTACTCTGTGTGAGTACACCGTCACTATGTGGGCAACGGGACCCAATAGTGGTATGACCACAGTCACAGAAATGAATCGAGTGACAAATACCCATTCTTGATAATTGGTTGATAGAAACATTGTAATCGCTCTTAATACTGTGAATTATAACTAACGGGTCGTTTTAGAAAACATAATGATTCACTCAGTATTTCCCTGCTGACAAAACCTTTTTCAAACATGTTTCAGGTGATCTGTGTGATCCAGAAAAAGTGCAGTAAAGCACTATCAAGCTCAGAGAAGTGGCTCAGTGTAAATAAATGAATAAAACATGTTTTGAGAAATAAAGATTTCTGTGTGAAATCCACGTATTGTAAATTATGGGATTTATCCCTTAAACTTTGTGTAATATATTAAACGAGCATATTTCACGGATAAAAGATCCTGTTATAAAAAGACTTCCGCTACCGCATTAATTAAATACCACGGGAACTGTCTCGCGGTCCCCCGACTCCGTCCAGGGTGGGTCAGGGGGCCGTGACATTCTCACCTTTGACAACTCCTCTACATCCCACCAAGGTAGGGACATAATATCATTGTTAGTACACTGCATCTGTCGACTTCGTCTTGTATAGTGTCTTAGTCTTAGAATGTTAAATTAGGGCGAATTGTACGAGGTTTCACTTATGTGTACATGTCGTTCAAGGGAAACCTTATGTGAGGTTCCACTTCAATGTACATGACGTTCAAGGGAAACCTTATGAGAGGTTTAGCTTCAACGTACATGTCCGTTCAAGGGAAACCTTATGAGAGGTTTACCTTCAATGGACATGTCCATTCAAGGGAAACCTCCAACACTGTAAATACCCTTGAAGGAAAAGCATTTGTAAGATTCTTGAATTCCATACCGAGGTGCTGCCGGTGTGAGAATCGATTGTAAACGCTGTCAAATCAATCAACAAAGAGAATTAAGAGAATATCTAGCTTTCTACGTCAGGTACTTGTTTTCCGCACCTGTATCTGATCAAACTCCTCTGATTGACTCATTCGGGTCAGAATCCGATCCTACAAGTGGTATCAGAGCTTCAGGAGGAGGAGTTCTACATAGATTTGCTGGATTTCATCACATATTCTTACTTCTACACCTTCTTTCTTCGTCAGAACGAGATTTTACGGTCGAAATTCGCTCAAAATTTCACAGATTGTAGATAATTGATAATAATCAAACCCTTGAAAGTTTCATATCAAAATTCGACCTAAAAATGGACCAAATCACCTTCGGAAGTGGTTTTGCTTATTCGTACAATGTGTAGTTTCGCTTCAGTGTCACATATTTCTTGAGGTTTCACTTCTAACTCACTAGTTTCGCTTAAAAAAACCATACCTTATTGTGACACTCAATGCACTTAGTTTCGCTTCAAAGAACCTATACTTTACATAGTTTCGCTTAAAGAATACGTTTAAAACTGAGTTTCGCTTGAAAGTACACATGAAAGTTTCTCTTATATGACACATTAATAGGTTTCGCTTATTATTCAACATATGTTTCGCTTATTCGTCAAATTGTTCCGCTTATTAATTTAATACATATAGTTTCGTTTGTATGGTTAATGGAAAAAAAGGCCCAATCAAAGGTGCATGTGTGGTTGATTGTCGGCCCAACGCATGTGATCATTAAAAATGTCGGTTGAGTATTCATGTGTCAAAGAGTCCGGCCCAATCAGTATTATATATTGATGGCCCAATCAGAGTCATTTGGATAGTTATTTGAGGACCTTGAATATTAAAGGAAATTGTCGGACATCATTATATTCTTGCATGTGTAATTGTCGGCTGAAGTTTGCGGCATAATAAAACCAAAAGTAGGGTGGTCCAATCAATGATTTTTTTAAAGGGTATATGTCGGACACAATCAACATTTAAATGAGCTATTTTTTTTAAAAAATGGCAGCCCATTTCATGATAATCGGCCAAATCAGTTAGTGATAGTTGTTTTTAAAGAAAAAATTATTGGCCCAATAAAAGCATCAGTATACCAAGTCATTTTATAATAGGTACGGCCCAATCAATTATTCATTTTAGTGATGTCAAAGGTCCAATGAGGGCTTAATTGTTGTAGGTCATTTGTTATACAATAGGGGCCCAATCAACGAATTTCTTTTTGGTCGGCCACAATCAGATAAAGGTCTAATATGTTGTCTTAGTGGATTTAAAGGCCCAATAGAGATTTGCCACCATTAAATTTGAAAGTGATATTGTCGAACATTTAAAGATTGCTTATGACAGTGTAACAGTCAAATAAGTTTGTGTCATCATTAATTATTGTCTGACATTTTATTTGTGAGGTCCATATTAAAGTTGTTTGTTGAGTCAAAAGTCATTTGAATTGTCGGCTAGCATTAAAACTTTGGGTCCATTCAAAAAATGTTAAAAGTTCAAAGCATAACAAGTTTTTGGACGTTGAAACTGGTTTTAGAATTTGTGAAGTATTGTAAAGGTGAATTCTGTTTCACTCGGTTTGAATTTGATTCCAGTTCACAAGAGAGGTGGTTCATTCCTTTTGAATTCAAATTTGGTCAAGATTGTGTGGTTTAGTCGGGTCGCGTGAAAAGATCCGATTCGTTTGAAAGAAATCATTTCGCTTGGAAGTTTGTTCCAGTTCGTACGGTTTGGAGTTCAAAATTGTTAAAAGTCCATCAGGGCGTTCGAAAGTCCTTTAGTTCGTACATAGTGAGTCTGGCCGTTTGAAATTGATCCAAGTCATTTCAGTCCGCACAGTGTGTCGATCTTCAGTCTGAACAGTCTGTCAACATTCAGTCCGCACGGAATAGGCATCAGTTCGAGTGTTTCAGTTCGCATAGAGTATCAGTTTGATTCAGTTGCTTTGATAAGTGATTTAAACTGATTAAGTTTTGTTGTTTGTTTGTGTACGTCAGGTAATTCGAAATCATCAGGTGATACAAGTGTGAAGCATGGATTCTGAGTTTTACAACGCATTTGCTACAACCCCTGCTAGTCCGTCTGACATTACAAATATCATGACAATGGAGAATGAAACCGGAACAATGCAAAAGCCTCCGAAACTTATGGGAATTGAAGATTATCACGGATGGAAGAAACGTTTCGAGAATTGGGTACAAAACGCTACAAAGCAGAAAAAATGATGATCAATTTGCTGCAACAAGCTGTTAAAGAGGATATATTTGTGTTGCTTCAACATGATGAAAATGCTTATTCTATCTGGGAAGCTCTTAAAAAGAAGTTTGAGGGAAGTACAGAAATGTTACAAAGTAAAGCAGCTTTGTTGAAAAAGGAGTTTGAGCTGTTTACGTGTATGCCTGGTGAGACAACAAAGACTCTTATTGAGAGATACTGTCATCTTGTTCGCACCATGTCACAGTTGAAAATTACAAAAACTCCAGCTGAATGGGTTGAAAAGCTTGCTGATGCATTACCGCAAAAGGAATGGGACACATACCTGATGATATTGAGAATTCCGGACAGTTTAGCAGGCTATCTATTGCACAGTTTATCGAGAAGCTGGAGGAACAAGATTTGGAGCAGCAGAAAATTGCTAGAATGAACATTTCTACTCATCAACAAGATATTAAATTATACTATAAAGGAAATGTTCAAACTGCTGAAGCAAGTCCAAAGAAACTGCATTTAGTGCTGGAAATCAATCTACACCAAGTAGTCAAGGATCAGTCAACACTAGTGGGTTCTCAACAGTGAATCCTCCAAGTGCTCAAAGTACATCAGTTGGAAATGGTCATCTGTTACAATGCAATGTGGCTCTACATCTTCAAAACGGACAGAATTATATTGAAGAAGTTGTAAAGAGTCATATGGGTCTATTGGTCACTGCATTGGAATCTTATGAAGGGTTGATTGCAGGAAGAATTGGCAATCCAATGCTGACAAAAGAAGATTATGACCAGATCGATGCAGAGGAGCTAGAATTGATGGACATCAAGTGGGCCTTGGCGAGTGTTTTGAGGAGAGCTGAAAAGTTTAGATTGATTACAGGGAGAACTGATTTCTTGGATGCAAACCTTTCTAATCTTGGATTTGATAAATCTAAAGTTGTTTGTTTTCGTTGCAGGGAGAAAGATCATTTTAAAAGAGAGTGCAAGAATCAGGAGCCGAGAGGAACAAAGGAGTCTGCTGGGAAAGATGATTATTATAGGAAGACCATTTATCAGCAAATCACTCATCAACCGCATCAACAAAAGGAACCTCAAACGGCACATGGGAAAATGATCGAGGATGCAAACAGGAAAGCTTATTATGGCATTGTTGATAAAGATGATGAGAAAATGGCTGGAGGATTTAGCTGGGACAAATATGATGGGATTTTAACATCTTTATCAAAGTAATTTCATCCATATGAAATTAAAACGCAGCGGAATTAATATTTAAAACATGTACTTTTAAGAGATATAAAACCATTTATATGCAAAATCCCAAAACCCGGATCCATATATGAAAATGCATACTATCATACACAACCATAGGGTGTTTAGAAAAACTACCTTCTTGGAGTAATGAGAAAGAAATGGATGATGCTTCAAGAATGGTTGCCTTCAAGTGTAGAAGGCCTCAAGCTTGTATACCCCAAGCTTGCAACAAACACTATGTGATTAGCTAGGATTTTTAACACCAAAATCAAAAACCGAACACTTGAAATTTCTCTATGATGGCCGAAATTTTGAGAGCAAAAGAACAAGTCTTCCAAGTTCATGCACCTTCATTTGGTCATCCAATTCCTTTTATAACCATGAGAGATGTGCACCTCTTTTTGGGCCAATCACCAAGCTTCTTCCACATGCAAGTGCATGAGAGTTCATTGGACCAAAATGGTCTTGAAAAGACCATCCAATCAAATCCTCTCTAACACATGCAAAAGCATGAATTGTGATTGGACCAAAGTTGTCTTGGTTAGGCCACCCAATCAAATCTTCTCTAGCTTATGACAAATGCATGTAATCCCATTGGACAAAACCATTTTGTGAGTTCCCATGGGGAAGGTGGCGGCCTAGCTTTTATTTTAAAAAAAAATCAAATTCTTTTATAAAATATAAGTCTTGGTACATATATATATTTATAAATTTTATAAATACAACACTATATAAATGCAAGACTTTATACAACCTTTTAAAATGTTATTTAACCCATTAAATAACAAAATAAAACATTCTCTCAAAAATAAATTATCCATATAATTTATTAGTTTGCCAAGTGTAATCATTTAGAAAACCAATTTCTAAATATTGTAAGTGTTAATATTTATTTGTTTGATCATATCACAAATAAATAATATAAGTGTTTGTCTAGCTTGTTATTGGGTATGACTCGACTTGGATCATAACGTACTAGCCACATCAATTTAATATGTGTCCTGGGCATACAGAGTCCAACAATCTCCCACTTGTACAAGATACATAGAAGATTGGTGCAAGCAGTAAATGACGCCTAACTACGGTTTACTACCCCCAATACGTATGACTATATTTGCCATTCAATAACATCATCCCTTTCAAGTCCCTTACTTGAATATGATTTAGGTGAATCTATCATTTATCCTTTCGTTACAGATGTCATGTTAAATCCAGAGACATAGAGTGATCACTCTCTGTTGATTTAACTTTATCAGGCCTTAGCCATCTTACTCTCAACGAATAAGAGGAACAAATCCCTTCTTGACTACATACGTCTCTCACAATCACCTTGTACCACACCTGAGCTCAGCCTTATGTACCGTCATATTACTGACAGCGAAGAAACAAGTCAAGGCATAATATTTGGTGAATATCAAGACCCAATATGTATCTCAGGTCAGAGGATACTATGATATTCGCCTTAACTCAAAATTTACTGATGATCAATCACAAATGATTCCATGCAGTAATATTTGAGAGCGAGTCAGTCCAATATTTGTATCCCACAAATATCTAGAACTTTGGCAGCAACACTTTGCTCTATATTCATTATAAATGAATATCCACCAATCCAAGTTCATAATAGTCTTACATTCATATTTGTTCCCACAATTATGATTGACTACGGACATTTAGAATAATTAAGTTATTCATGGATTTAAACATGCTAATATGAAACGTAACTCAAAATACCATAAATGAGTTAAAATAACAATTGTTTCAATATCCAAATACAAAATTAGATCAAATCCAATCACTAGAATATCGAAGTCCTAAGGAACATGTGTGACCTTCATGTTTTGCCCTGTCAAGGAGCTTCGTGAGTGGATCCGCAATGTTTTGATCGGTGTGAACTTGGCGGATACATATCTTTCCTTTTTCAACTTCATCCCTTATGTAGTTGAATCTCCGCTCGATATGTCTAGTCTTTTGGTGCGCACGAGGTTCCTTGATTTGAGCAATCGCACCCTCGTTATCACAAAAGATCTCTAGGGGATCTTGAATGGTAGGGACCACCCCTAGGTCAGCTATAAATTTCTTTAGCCATGCAGCTTCCTGGGCTGCCAATGAAGCGGCGATGTATTCTGATTCTGTAGTGGACAATGCTACCACGTCTTGTTTTGAGCTCTTCCAGGAGACTGCTCCTCCATTTAAAATGAAGACATACCCCGATTGCGATCGAGAATCACTTCGATCGGTTTGGAAACTCGCGTCCGTATAACCCTTTACAACGAGTTCCTCCTCACCAGATCCATATATTAAGAACATATCCTTAGTCCTCCTAAGATATTTCAATATGCTTTTAACAACCATCCAATGACTGTTACCTGGATTTTGTTGGTATCTACTCGTCATGCTCAAGGCGCATGAGACGTCCGGTCTGGTGCATATCATTGCATACATGATGGATCCTATAGCAGACGCATATGGGATTCTTTTCATTTTCTCTTGCTCATCCTTTGAGCTTGGACATTGAGATGTATTCAATATTGTCCCTTTTTGAATAGGTACAAAACCTCTCTTAGAGTTCTCCATTTGGAACCTATTTAAGACTTTGTCAATGTATGCACTTTGGTTTAAACCTATCAAGCGCCTTGATCTATCCCTATAGACCTTTATTCCCAGAATGTAGGCAACTTCACCAAGATCCTTAATGGAAAAACAACTTCCAAGCCAAGCTTTTACACCTTCCATGGTTGGAATGTCATTCCCAAATAGTAGAATGTCATCGACATACAATATTAAGAAAGTGATGATGCTCCCACTAGCCTTCTTATACACACAAGCTTCATCGCCGTTCTTGATGAATCCAAAATTCTTAATTTCTTCATCAAAACGGTGATTCCAACTTCTAGATGCTTGTTTCAATCCATAGATTGATTTCTTTTACTTGCATACTTTGTTAGGATGTTTTGGATCGACAAAACCTTCAGGCTGAACCATATAGACATCTTCATCAAGATATCCATTAAGAAAAGCTGTTTTGACATCCAATTGCCAGATCTCATAGTCATAATATGCAGCTATGGCAAATAATATCCTGATTGATTTTAGCATGGCCACAGGCGAGAAGGTCTCATCATAATCAATTCCTTGAGTTTGAGTGAAACCTTTTGCTACAAGTCTTGCTTTATAAGTATCCAAGTTAACATGCATATCTGTTTTCTTCTTGAAAACCCACTTACTTCCAACTACTTTAGAGTTAAGTGGTGGCACAACCAATTCCCAAACTTGGTTGTCATACATGGATTGCATCTCTATGTTCATAGCTTCAAGCCACTTGTCGCAATCGGATTTTGACATTGCATCATGGTATGTGGTTGGTTCGTCTGAATCTACCACGTAGCATCTGTTGGTGCAGTCATCTGTCGACTACGTCTAAAGTCGTGTCTCGGTCTTGTTGCGGATCTGGTCAGACATGACATCACATGTGACATCATCTTGATGACATCACATGTGATGTCATCACATGTCCAAACATATCCAAAGCAACAAAACGACAAATGAACAAAGTCTTGAAAGATTAATTGTGAATATATTTTTGTGAGTGGACCATGAGAAGGTCCAATGGGACCTCACCAAACTACAAACCAATAACAAGAGAGCACTTGAAGACAAAAAGGATGGAAAGCATAATGAGGATCGCTTTTATGAACATCGTGGATCGCTTTTTCGGTTTTGTCTGGATCGCCTTTATGGCTCGCTTTTACGACATAGGTGGATCGCTTATGTGGTTGTCGCTATAAGCGATCCAGATTTACTATATATAGGAACCTTGTCATTTCATTTTGTAACAGTTCAGAATTTGATACCGAGGTATTGCCGGTTTTCCTTGTAAACAAAAACAGTGTAATATCAATATACAAGAGGTTTAGAGTGTGAATCAAGCTGTGTACGCATCCGTTTCTTTGTTTCCGCCTCTGAAACGGAGTTGAGCTCTTCCGAACGACTCGTTTAGGTCGAAATCCGATCCTACAATTGGTATCAGAGCAAAGGAGGAGGAGATCTCGCATATACAGCTCGTTTTCATCATTTTTCTTCTTCTACACCTTCTTTCTTACGTCAGACCAAGATTTCACGGTCCGTTTTGGCTGATTTTTGGATATGTGATGCGCGTATACCTGATCTAAAACCCTACCAAGTTTCAGCTCGAAACTCCAAGCCGTTTTGGAGATATCGCGATTTTTCGGTCCGCTTTTTCGTCAAAAGTATCTGGATCGCTTTTGTGGACCGCTCGAAATACTTCTGGACCGCTCGAAATATTCTGAACCGCTCATAGACACTATTGTGGACCGCTTATTTGACAATCTCTGAATCGCTCATAAAACAATCTCTGGTTCGCTTTTAGTAACATGTGTGGTCCGCTCAAAAGTTTGTGTCAAATTTGTAGTTCGCTTTTAGTACAATCTAGGGTCCGCTCATAAGACATATTTTTTGTGAGTCTCGATAATCTGTCACATCGTTTAAAAAAGGGGTAAATAATAAAACTAAAGATTGACAAATTATATTTCATGCAAACTGAAAAGGTATCGACTCAGTGGAATTGATATTAGCAATGGCATGTGAACTTGTGTTGAAAAATTAAAAAGATGTCAGTTCATTAATTGATGCTGCCCATGTGTCTCATCACCCAAAAGTAATAAAGAACGGTCAAATCTCTGCTTTGAATGCCACCGCCCCACTCACATTTTTTTGTATAGAAAACCTAGCACCGCCCCACTTTAACAATTTAGACCAATTACATTAACAGGCCGGTTAAAATCCATAAGCCCTCTTACCGTCCACAAGCCCATGTTTTGTGTTGATTACCGCCCCACTTATAATTGGTCCTATCACATGTTGACATCAAAAATATAAAAATCAAACATTTATTAAAGTAGTCAGTTGTGTCAGTTTTTTTTTTTTTTTGTTGTTTTGTTAGTGTCAAAATATTATACATTTACATATGATTTAGTGTGCCACCGCTCACCTTTAGTGTTACGGTTTAATCCCCTCATTGGTCCAAGTGCACCGCCCACTACATGTGTTAAATCACCAATTTTTAATAGTTTTGTTATGTGGAAGGTAATCGGATATTAGTAAAAAATAAATAATAGTTTTTTTTAAGTTTTGTTTTAGTGGTACTATTGGCCCAATGGCAGGCAATCCACCGCCCCACTATAGAGTTGCCGCCCATTAAACCTTAGTGGCCCAATCAGTTGTTAAAGAAAAAATATATCGCCGCCCAAATTCTAGTGGATGCTTGGATTTTTTAAAAACAAAAAACCGGCCACCCATTAATGTGATTGGATACTTACTTGCCGCCCAAATGAGTTTTTTTTTTTCTTGCCGCCATATAATGAATAGTCCATGTGTTGAGAATGAAAACTATAAAATTTGAATGTAATAGTTGATTTGTTGTTGTTGGGTAGTGTATTGTAAAATCCTATTAAATACATTAGAATTTTGAAAGATTTTTTTTTGTGAGCTTCATATATTACATCAATTACAAAAATTGTTATGTGTAACTCTCCGCTCAAGGTTTGAACTTGTCCACACAAAATTTTACTCGCACCAGTTCAGGTTGTTGATCATTTGAATTGTGTCCAGTTCGTTTGAAGAATTCATCAGGTCATTTGAACGTCAGTTAGTCTACACGAAAAAAGGGTCACGCCATCTTACTTGATCCAGGTCATATCAGTCCGCACACTGTGTCAACTTTCAGTTCGCACAGTCTGAAGCTCAAAAGTTTCAAAGAGTCAAGTTGTCTGTAAACGATTTGGGTCATTCAGTCCGCACAGTTGGTCAACGTTCAGTTCGCTCAGTTTGTCAACATTCAGTCCGCACAGAATTTTCACGAATTCGAGTACCAGTTCGGTTTCATTAATTCATAAATTTTTAAACTGATCGTGTTTTTGTTTGTGTGTTGACAGGTATTTTCCCGAAGCATCATTTGCGCTTTGAAAAATGGCTGAAGAGTTCTACAATGCGTTCGCGACACCCGTTGCCCCTGTAACTCCTGCTGAAGCGTTGTATAATGAAAATGAGACAGGCACTCATCAAAAACCGCCGAAGCTCATGTATATTGAAGATTTTCAGGGTTGGAAGAACCGATTCGAGAATTGGGTTCAAGCTTACAGATTCGAAGCATGGTGTTCTTTACTGAGAGATTACGAGAAACCAAAGAATGAACGTGGCTTGGAAAAAGGTTTCGATGATTTTACTGAAGCTGATAAGTTGAAGTACACTAGTGAGAAAATGATGATCAGCATCCTTCAGCAAGCAGTTAAAGAAGATATCTTCGTTTTACTTCAACATAATGGATCAGCTAAATCCATTTGGGAAGCATTGATTCAGAAATTCAGAGGGAGTGCTGATATGATCAAAAACAAAAAGGCATTATTAAAGAAATCGTTTGATATGTTTACTGCATTTGATCATGAAACAACCAAGCAGACTATAGATAGATATTGTCATTTGGTTTTAGAAATGGGTAGGTTGAAAATTGAAAAAGATGATGATGAGTGGGTTGACAAACTGGCTGAGGCGTTACCACAGAACAAGTGGGGAACATATTTGATGGTTGTGAAACTTATGAGAAAATCCGAAAGTATGAATTTGGCTCAATTTATTCAGAAAATCGAAGAGCAAGAGTTAGATATTCAAAAGACAGCTATCATGACAAATCCAAATGCAAAGCAAGATGTCAGTCTGTATTATCGAGGGAACAAGTTTGAGACCACTCCAACAATTAATCAAAGTCCAAAGATTAGTACCGCATTCAGTGCTGATGGTTCTGTTAGTCCAAATGCAAGTACTACAACTCAAAGTGGTGGATCTACTTCATCATTCTCAAGCTTTGATCCAAACCACGACACATCTAGCCCTCAAAAGCAAAATACTTCAAATCTGCAGTGCAATGTGACACTGAATATCCAAAATGGTCAACCTCTTTCTCCCGAGGTAGCAAAGCAACACATGGCATCTCTTGTCGCCATGTTAGAGTCGTATGAAAGTCTGATTGCCGGAAGGATTGGTAATCCGATGCTTACAAAAGAAGATTACGACCAGATTGATGCAGAAGAGCTTGAGTTGATGGATGTGAAGTGGTGCTTAGCAAGTGCATGCAGAAGAACTGAAAAGTTTCAACAGATTACTGGTAGAGACGAGTTCCGAGGAATGGCTGCTTCTCCACTTGGTTTTGACAAATCAAAAGTTACCTGTTTCCGATGTAAAGGAAAGGGTCACTTTAAAAGGGAATGTAAAAACCAAGAGTCAACTGGAAGTCAAGAGAAGAGCAGTTATTATCAGAAATCGATCTTTCATCAAATCGATCAAAAACCTCAACAAAAGGAACCGCAAACTGCCCATGGGAGAATGATTGAAGAAGCCAACAGGAAAGCTTACTATGGGATAATTGATCAGAATGATGAGGTTGTTGCAAAGGGATTTAGCTGGGACAAGTTTATACCTAGTGGAACGAAATCTAATGTGGCACTTGTTACCAGGATTCTGGATGAAAATGAAGCTTCTTAGAAAAGAATTCCGATATTTCCAAATCTTGGAAGTGATGTTGATACGGATGATGAGGAAGGGTATCTTAACAAATGTAGAAAAAACATTGATCCTGATAGTTTTAATTTTTTCTATGCAGATAAAGTTGAGATGCTGAATCAAAAGAAGATTGCTCGGTTGCAGAGAGAGCTAGAAGCTGCAAAGCTACTCGCTAATGAAAAGGCGAAGACTGAAGCTGTAGTAGAAAAAGATGAAGCAACTGCTGAGAGTGTACCAGAAAAGATTGTTGAAATAGAAAAAGTGGTCGAGAAAATTGTTGAAGTCGAGAAACTCGTGGAAATTGAGAAAATTGTTGAAAAAATAGTCGAAGTAGAAAAAATAGTCGAAGTTGAAAAGACTGTCGAAGTCGAAAAGATTGTTGAAAAGATAATTGAAGTTGCTAAGCCTTGTGAAAAATGTTCAGAAGCTTGCAAAGTTTGTGAAGAAAAAGATAAAAGGTTTGCTGAGTTGGAGAGATTGAAGGAAGATTTACTGTCGGATGTGAAGTACGTTAAAGAATCATACGACGTATTGAACAGGACAGTTGACAGTCTGAAAAGAGCAAATGCAGAATTTGAAAAGTCAAATGACAAAATGAGTGCAACTTTAATGACAAAGCAAAGCGTCATCAATGATTACATTGAAGATTGTGCTAACTTGAAGAAGGAGTTGGAACTGGAGAAGATCGAGAGCGAAAGGATCAATCGATTACTTTTGAGTTATACTACTTGTGATTATCTGATTGATCGTGTTTATCCTACTGTCGCAGGTCTTGAAGCGTTCAAGAAAAAAGATAAAGACGCGGATACTGGTAAGAAACCAAGTGTCAAGTATAACAGATGTCCGCCTCCTATTTTTGAAAGTTATTCCCCCAGGAAACCAAACGAGGAACAAGTAGACAAGGCTCTAAACATCAAATTAAAGTCTGAAATCACTGATGAATTACCAGACAATATTGATGTTACATTCACAGCATCTGACACTGATCATGAGTCCGAGTTAGTTAAAAGAGTTGTCGATCAGGTGTTGTGTCACACCCCGATTTCCACGTGTCTCACCGGTGGGCCCGGTGGGGGATTACCGTGACGATGTTGGCAACAATATAGTCAAACCACACAATTATATAATGCACAGCGGAAGCTTAATTTAAATATATAATTTCAACCTCTGATTG